>NW_025918845.1:0-132500 GCF_907164915.1 Impatiens glandulifera
ATCTTTGGAAGATACTGATCTCTAGTACTTCCTGGACGATAAGCACACCGTATATCCTGAGTCAATCTTGGAGTTCTTCTACAATGCCAGGGTGTTCAGGGGTACCCCCCATTTCGATACTCACATCCAATCTAAGGTGGGGGGTATCATCTTCGACTTCACCAAGAAGGACTTTGCGTGGTGCTTTAGCCTGCCAAAGCAAGGGTTGACAGACCTCGACGTTCCGGCCAACATAAAGGTCGAGGTCTCTCTCACACTTGCCCGGTCTGCCGAACCGGTTGACGATCACGGTACTAAATCACACCCGAGGGCTGAATATCAGCTCCTCAACGATGTGATCGGTAGGAGCATCTTTGGAAGAGATGTCACCAACACCTACTGTACCGTGACCTTCAATATGATGGCGGCTATCGTCACCGGTACACCGGTGAACTGGTCAAGGGTGTTGTTTGACGTCCTCATCTGGATGGTTGGCATCCGATCAGTCGGCCTCATCCCCCAACTAAGCTGCCTTCTAGTTGATCTTGGTTTTCCGACCTGTCCAGGCGAAGGTCTGAACCAGGCCCAAGTGCTCACAAAAGAGATAATCGACTCATTCTATGAGCGGTTTGAGAGGGCTTGGAGGAGGAGGAACCGCTGCAATAACCCTGCCGGTGAGGTCAACTCCCACGCACACTGAGATACTCCTTCCTGCACCCGGTCATTCTACAGCATGCACCGGGTGTATCCTTATTCAACTTACCCACTATCGATTCGACTTGACTCATGTTTTCTTCTGTTTCATTTAAGTTCCCTTCGGTTTTATTCCTGTTACTTTTCAATTTTATCTAGTGCTTCTCTTAGTTCTATTCGGTTAGTTTATAATGTATTGGTGCAATCCTTTGATGAAACAGGAACCTTTTACTAACATAAGTAACTCCTAACTAACTAAATAATCAATGCCCAACTAACTTGGTTGCTTTTCAACAAATACCTACCTCGAGATCCACAAATGGTCAAAAAGCACACTCTTCCCAATGACCTTGGAAACATAAAGATTCTCTTCTCTAAAGAAGACAAAACTGCCATTCAATGCAAACATTTTCCCTCCAAAAACCGGTTCTATATAAAAAGAGCTTTCCTAATCAAAATAACACACCTCAAATCTTAAACTCTCTCTCTATCTACTATCAATATCATGCATAGCAGAACTCTAGGAAATTTTCTGAGCATCGATTTCGAATCATGTATGGAAGAGTGGGACGGAAATCATGGAAAGAGGATCATGTTTGAATCTCTCATCGTCACCGGCCTTCGAACCTTTCTCGAAAAATCCGGTCCCATACTGATTGAGGATGTCAAGGCCTTCTTCAGAAGCGCTTGCATCAGGGCAACTACATCGTCTCTACGGTGAGAGACCAAACTTTCTGGCTTGATGAAGCCGAATTTGCCTCTATGTTTAACTTGCTCACAGAAGGGTTTTCTGACTTTCCATCTCTGGAGGGAAGTGCGGCATATTATCACGCACTACTGTTCTCTGGAACCATTGTTCCGGTAGAAAACTATGGGTTAAAAACCAGCCTCGCTCGTCACACTCAACTCCTTCTTGAGATTGTGACCCGGTCTATCCTCTGTCAATCTCCAAATCAGCGGTACTCAAGGAACACTTACAACATGATGACCTTCGGTTTTCATTCTGTAATGTCTTTTCAATACAATCCCATTTCAGTTTAAATGACCGGGTTATCTGAATATTTTTGAATATCTATCTAAGTAACCGGTTAACACTGTCAAAATAATTGCGTTCCTATCCGGTCTCAAAAGAGAACCGCTTAAACTCAAAAGATTGCAGAATTCTGCTTATTCAAAATAACCGGTTAAATCTCGACAACTCTCCGGTTAAATTAAGAAGACCGCAACATCAATCGGTTTCAAAAAGAGATTGCGTCATCCAAGACGAAAGCGGAAATTTTGGAGGGAAATCTCCCGCCCAAAACTCCCGCCCAAATCTCCCGCTCCTGGTTTACCGCCCACAGTTTGGCGCCTCTTCGATTACCGCCCATGGTTTCCCGCCCACGGTTTGGCGCCCTTTCGTCTTGGAGGGAAATCTCCTGCCCATTGTTGATGGGACGGTTGGGTTTCCAAACCGCACCTATAAAAGGGGCTCTCGGCCATTTCCTTTCACTCTCACGCGAAACTGCTTTCTCTCTCTAAGCTCTCAAACTCTCTCAAGTGATTATCTGCTCTTGTATTCTTCAGACTTTCTCAACTCTAATATGGGGCGCAACTCGGTTCTGTTCAAACATATGACTCAAGTGGATTTCGAGGAAATCCGACAGAAGGGAACTCCTGCGGCAGTAGAAGTTATTAATCGGGTAGCTGAGGCCGGACTAGAGTACTTTCTCGGCGGTCCCCACATTCTATATAGAGATGCGGTTGAAGAATTTTTCAACACCGCAACTCTCTCTGACGACAAGATCACCTCGATTGTAGGCGGTACTGAATTCGAGCTAACCGAGGAATCGGTTGCGGAGAGCCTGCGCCTTCCAACAGCCGTCCAAGATGCAACGGCGGATATAGAGCTAAAAACGTTCGAGGCGGCTTGCCAGATACTCTCAGCGACTAAGGAGCCGATAAAAGTATCCGGTAACAAAGCGACATTGCGACCGGAGTACATACCGATTTGTGATATCTTCACAAAGGCGGTTCAGGCAAGAGGAGGAAACTACAACTCCCTCACCAAGGACAAAATCAGGATGCTAGTCGGCCTGATAGAAGACACAAAAGTGAACTGGGCGAAGGAAGTGTTCCACAACTTGAAGGAAATGGTGAAACCGGACTCAACCCGGTCATGGGGATACGACATCCCTCTTGGTAAAATCTTTCTTCACCACAACATCAACACCGGTCCCGGTGTCCTTATCTCTTCCGGAAGGTTAATCAGATCCAAACAATTCCTGGAAAGGAGTAAGCCAGTCCCCGGTTCCACAGGTGGCCGAAAGAAGACACCCACAACGAAATCGGCTTCGGCGAAAGAAAAGGCCGAAAGCAAAGGCAAGGAGAAGATAGTCTTCTCGGAACCGCCATCACAAACAAAAGAGGAAGAGTCGGCTTCCACATCTGAACGAACCGAATCAGAGAAGACCGATGACGAAAGACCGAATGATGAAGAGCATTCGGGCCCAAGTCCTGATAACACCGGTACAGGCGCAAATCCTGAAACCGTAGAGGGCGGTGAAGAAGACAGTGAAGAGGAGGAGGAGGACGAACAGGCAAAGGCCGACTCTATAGCGAGCCAAATCCTGGAAGTTATTGCACGGCGAGCTGACAAGGTTGGCGAGATATACCGGGAATGGCACGAGCACCGGTTCAGCAAACGTTATAGACATATCTTACCAGGCTTAACCGACGAAGAGTGTTTCCAAAGGCTGAAGGAAATAGAGGACATAGTCATGAACCTCACAAACTCGGAAACTATTCACGATGCGTTGGGCCGAACTAACCTCCTAAGACCACGAGCTTAGCTACAAAAGCTAACCGTACGGATCCGGAAGATTAAGGAACGGTACGAGGAAACATCGAAGGATACCTTAACGCCTTTGGTGTTACAAAGGTTTGAGAAAGCGAGAGGAGAACTCGTTGAAGAAGTAGAGCGGCTGGAGGTGATGTACAGACAAAGAGAAATACCGCACTATTCAATTCCTCAGATCGATAAGAGTCCAACTCTCGGTCCAACACCTCCAAGGGCGAATCCGGCAACAAATGAAACCGATGAAAGGGCGGAGCCTCCCATCACCGAGCAACCTCCACATAAACAACCGGGAGTCTCCGAACCGGGCATTACAAAGGAATTGGTCAAGAGCCTTCTCCAGGAATTTGCAGACTCCACGGTTCACCCGCTAGAGGAGAGGATGGAGAAAACCGTGAGCTCGGCACTCCGGTTCGCCAACAATACGAGGAATAAGCTCGTAATGACAGATAACCGGTTCTCACAAATCGACGCTGACTACCGGGAAGAAGCGGTTCTGCACGACAACCATCTTAAGCGAACTGCGGCCTTGGAAGAAGAAAACTCAGGAATAAAGAATGACTTCGATCGGTTTAAAAGAGAGACCGAACAAAGGCAAAGAGAGGTCACTGAGGATCTGGTCGGCAAGGCCTTGGAACTGGAAAGAAAGAATGCGGGTCTTGAAGACCGCAACGACAAACTCGAGGCCGATCTCAAAGCGCTAACCGCAGAAGTTGACGAATTACTCAAGGCAAAGTTGAGTGCGGATGCCGCGGTTGTGGAGGCAAATGCCCGGGCGGCTCAGGAAGTCCAGGACGCGCTGGACAACGAAGCGAGAAAAGAGAAGGAGCCTCCGCAACTCACCGAAGAAGAAAGAGCCGAGCGAGAACGGAGGACAGCGGCTAAGTTTCCGAGTCTTGCAAAGTCGATAGCCGCTCAAGCTGCGAAAGATGCAGAGCGGTTAGATAGGGAAAGACAAAGGCTCGAAAGTTTTGCAGCCGCTAACAAAAAGAAAAAGGAGGTCCCTTCTTCTTCAGTTCCGGCAAAGCGGAAAAGGGAATCCTCAAAGAAAGCTCAAGTGACCGAGCTACTGAATGAGGTCACTGACACAGTTATTGAGAGTCTACCGGATCAGGCTGCTCATGTCGAAGAAGAAGTTGAAGAGCACCTACAGCGGCGGACTATAAGACAACGAGTCTCCGAACCGGCCAGTCAACCGCAACCGATTAAAAGAAAACGGAACAAGAATTTGATGGCCAGCTACGACTTCTCGGACTCGGAATAGGGGCTCGCTTTCTCTTAACTATACTTATCTTAGTATTTCTATACATCATTTTATATTTTCGGTTATATATATATATATATATATATATAAAGTTATTTTTGAAACCGGCCTATACTTGCATTTTTACATGGTTTTGATAATTTTAAATAAAATAATCAAAAAGGGAGAAATTGATAAGATAAAAGATAAGACTTCTCCGAAAATTTTTCTCAAAATTTTTCCAAATTTTTTCGAAAAACTCTCCCAAGTCAGTTTCAAAAATCCGGTCAAAATAAAGAACCGGTCTACGTTTGCAAACTTACATTGTTTTGATAATTTTAAATTAAATAATCAAAAAGGGAGAAATTGTTAGATAAAATTAGACCGGTTCACAGAACTTAACATAAATAAACCTTCCATGCAGGAACAAGGAACCGGACCGGTCAAACAATTAAACCGGCTAAGAAGACTAGCCGGTCAAGCTACTATACCGACAAGAACAGTTGGAAAATGACCGCTCAAGGAAAGAATCGGCAAAAACTTAAAACCGGAAACATCAAACAGCCGATCAGCCACAAGGCAGAGGAATAACCGAAAGCTGTCCGGTTAAACCACTCACACCGGAAGTCATCCGGTTATGTCGAATGACCGGCCAGTACAAGAAGACAATCCAGGTATCTGTTGAGAATGATACCAAAGGAACAGACTGAACACTTCCATATCCATACAAGTTTGAGGAAAGTCTGCAGGCTGCAGAAGACAGTCCTACAGGATCTTTCCACTTCGGGATAAGTCAGAAAGGAAATCTTCCAAGTACAGACAACTGTTTAACAGACAGTGTCCACATTGAGTAAAAGACAAACCTAGCAGGTTTGTCTTACACACCGGAAGAACAGACTGCCAAGTCTGTGAGATTGACTGACAGGTCTGAGACCGCCAGGTCTGAAAAGATGACCGCAGAGTCTGAATCACTGAATCACTGAACCTCTGCTCAGCCAATCAGATTCAAGGAACTGAAATATGACCGTTGGCATATTTCACCTATAAAAGGGGCAGTTGAAGAAGAGTAAATGCGGGACAACAAGAAATTCTAAGAGCATTTAATTTACAAGTGAAAATAGTGTGTTCTAGAGAAAGCCTAAGTGCAAAAGTTGAAGTGTTTATTTTACAATTTCGGTGTAAATTGTAAGAGTGTTATCGAGCAGGAAATAAATCTCGATCGGATTGTACTTGTATTCCTTAGTGAATATCCTTCTCGCGGTTTCGAGAGGAAGGGGTGACGTAGGAGTTTTATCTCCGAACATCCATAAAATATGTCTTTCTATTTACTTTCTGCCGGTTCCTTTTCTTAACCGATTTGTACTAAATTACCGACACCGCTCCAACCTTCTTAACTCTATTCAAACCGACTCACCAAGTTACCGAAACCGACCCATCAATTTTTCAATCCTTCATTATCCGAAACTGGTTCTGCCTATCACTAGTGTGCTGCTTCAACCTGAAACAAACCTCTTCCGCGCTTGAACCTAGTTCAATGGTTTGTGACAGTTTGTGTAGTATTGAAACCCCTGTGTTAATCTCTAACCGGATTAATCACCACCCTTTGAGTGAGACGCGCTAAACCGGCCCAACCCCGGTCCTCTATCCGCGACCTAGATCCTAACACTTATAAATGTTTATCATTAAAATCTCATTTATACGTACTTAAGTATAATTATTTATATTTATAATAATAATTATTAAATAATATTATAAATATAATAAATAAATAAACTGAACGTATAAACTAAATTAAACATTCACAAATTTAACGATGAAATAAATTAAAATTAATGACTTATATGCATATTTTTTATTTTGGATTATGAACTTGGATGGTTTTTCTATTTTTTTGTTAGTTTCGAATAGTTTCTGATGGAGTTTTTGTCTCTTTTGTGTGTTAAGAATGCTTTTTCAGTTCTTTTGATTTGATGCACTTTTTGGTTTAGTAGTAATCATAGAACAATAATAAATAGTACTCTTTCACCAATTCATTTATCGTTATTCTTATAAATGTCAAGAAAGAAGAATACAAAAAAAAATATGAGAAGTGAGTTTTATATTTTGTGTTTTTGGGAGCTTATGTAAATTCATTTATCGTTATTCTTAAATGACATCAATTAACGACATATGTAATCTCTTTGGTATAGATATTATAGTTCAATTAGAGAGAATAAGATAAGTTTGAAATTTTTTATCAAAAAAATTAATTTCTTGAAAAACAAGAGGAATTTAATAGTTATTTTTTAATTTTTTTCATTTATTATTAGTAATAAATGAAACACCATGAAGTCTATTATTAATTTCTTGAAAAACAAAAGGAATTTAATAGTATATTTTCTAATTAAGTATATTATTAAATATTTTATAAATTTAACAAATAAGTTTATATATACATATATAATTAATATTTTTTTTTGAGATTTTGCATAAGTGACAGATCAAAATTAATGCCTATACATAGAGTGAAGATAGGTTTAATTAAAAAAATAAAACAAATCAAATCCACATAAAATCAGACGTCAATCCAAATCCACGTAAATGCAATTTGCAAAGTGCAGCTTTGCATAAGGACCCGTATGAAATGTAATCATTTTTTATATATATATTTTTAATAATTATTAATATTTACATAATTAATTACCCTTTGTCTCTCATATATAATCCAACAATTTAACCCTTTAATCACACATATTTTTACAAATTATTTAATTAGTCACCTTTAATTTAAATTGATTGAAGATTTTCTCATTTTTAGTTTAGGGTTTATAATTTTTTTTTTATATATAATTGAATTGTGTATAAGAAAAAATATTATCAATATCAAAATACATTCAAATTAATACAAAAATATTACATTTGCTAAAAATGTTTAATTTTTTAAATCACAATCTATTACACAAATAATAGTTTATATTTTTTAAACTTAAAAAAATTATATTTTGATTTTAAACATATAGTTGTTACTTAATATTAAATCTTAAATTAAGAAATATTAAATAAAATAATTCAAATTTTAAAATAAAAGTTTGTATGAAAAATAAAAAAATTAGATAAAAATTCAATTTCAAATATGAGAAGTTCCTAATAGAAACCCTACACAAACAAAAGAGAGTGAATGGTATTTTAAATTGGGTGATGGAAGGAGTGATATAAAGAGATTTGATATAATGGATAGATTTTTAGTTTTGTCAGCTCATTAAATGAGACCAAATGATAGTATAGCCTCATTCAACCAAATAAAAATAAGGGAATGTTTGGAAATTCACTAAGACATAATATATTAATGATATTTTATAAAAACTAGACTCTTTCAGATTTTGTTGAATAATTTAAATAACTCAACCAAAATTTAAACATCATTTTCAGTCCCTTTAACTCATAAAACACACTATTCATATCCTAAAATACTAAAATAATCATTATTTAAAATTATTAATTTATATTTTATTTATATATAATAATATAATTTACCTATTTTTACTTAAAATGTTATTTATTGAATGTATTTTGAGGTTTTCTTTAAATGTAATTTATATAACCTTTCCAAACAAATAGATAAGCATCAACTAAAATTAACAATTGTATTGACCAATTAACAATTATAATCATTCTCAATATATTTATTTTAAATAAATTTATAAATTTATTTGTTAAATGTATATATATTGTCAATATCCACCCATACAATACAGAACTAAGGTTATTATGTACGTTAATTCAAAACATGTTTTAGGCTTTTCCCGCTCGGTCTTAACCAGTTGAATTCACACGTTTTTGATACGTTTAACACGTTTTTCATGTTTTTGGCATGTTTAACACGTTTTTGACACGTTTGACACGTTTTGACACGTTTTGACACGTTTTTTCACGTTTTTGACACGTTTAACACATTTTGACACATTTTGACATATTTTTGGCACGTTTAACACGTTTTAACACATTTAACACGTTTTGACACGTTTAACATGTTTTTCACATTTTTGACACGTTTCACACGTTTTTGACACGTTTTGACACGTTTAACACGTTTTCCACGTTTACCACGTTTTCCACGTTTTGACACGTTTAATACGTTTTTCATATTATTGACACGTTATACACGTTTTTCACATTTTTGGCACATTTAACACGTTTTGACACGTTTAACACGTTTTCCACGTTTTTGATACGATTTTCACGTTTTCGACACGTTTAATACGTTTTTCACATTAATGACATGTTTCACACATTTTTCACATTTTTGACACATTTAACACGTTTAACACGTTTTCCACATTTTTAAACGTTTAACACGTTTTTGATACGTTTTTCACGTTTTCGACACGTTTAATTCATTTTCGACACGTTTAATACGTTTTTCACACCTTCGACACGTTTAACACAATTGACACGTTGGACACTATTTTCATGTTTTGACATGTTTAACACGTTTTTAACACGTTTGACACATTTTTCACGATTACGACACATTTAACACATTTGGACACATTTTTCACGTTTTTGGCACGTTTAACACGTTTTGACATGTTTAACATATTTTTCACGTTTTTCACATTATTAACACGTTTAATACGTTTGTAACATATTTAATATATTTTCACACGTTTTTCACGTTTTTGGCACGTTTAACCCATTTTGACACATATTGCACGTTTTTGGCACATTTAACACGTTTTTCACGTTTTTGATACGTTTAACACGTTTTTGACACGTTTAACATGTTTTCCACATTTTTGACATGTTTAATACATTTTCACATGTTTAATGTCAAACGTGTTAGAAATATATTAAACGTGTCAAAAAGGCCAAAAACGTGTTAAAACTTATCAAAACGTGTTAACGTGCAAAAAAATATGTTAAACATGTCAAAAATATGTTAAATGTGTAAAACGTGTTAAAATGTCAAAAACGTGTTAAACGTGCCAAAAACGTGAAAAACGTGTTAAACATCTTACAAACGTATTAAACATGTTACAAACATGTTAAACGTGTTAAGAATGTGAAAAATGTGAAAAACATGTTAAACATGTCAAAAACGTATTAAACGTACCAAAATGTGAAAAACGTATTAATGTGTGAAAAACGTGTCAAATATGTCAATAAAAATTTTATGAAAATAACCTTCCCCGAAATTTTCCCATTCTCCCTAATAACAAAATAAAAAAACCGATAAGAAATAAACTAGAGTTTGTCTATTCTTCCTTAAGCTATGTAAGCAATAAACGTACAGAATAAGTTAGTTTCATTCGATTTCGAGGATTAAGACCATGGATTTTTTGGAGTGATGTTAAAAAAATATTAATGCATTTAGTACGAAAAATGAGAAGTTTATAGACATTTAATAAAAATGGCCCTTTAATATTTTACCCTTTTGGGGGCACACGTTAAAATTATGATCATGCAGAAGTTTATATACTACATTTGAGCATATATGGAGGGTGGTAAAGCTCTGCGCCAGAAACTGCTCAGGCTACTCTCACTATTTGACTCGCCTTTTCTCATATCTATGTTGTAAGAATGAAATTTCTTGTATTATTTTAAAAATGGACTGGGAAGTAATAATCAAATTTTTTTAACTTGGAAAGCATTTGAGCTTGGAAAGTTTTTCAGATGTTGAATTCTTAAATTTGAATGGTGGAAGGTGGATTACTTCCCAGTCCATGCAATAGAAGATAAGTACGTCATTATATATTAACTTGGAAAGCATTTGAGCTTGAGATAATAAAAATGGCCCTTGTATTGTGTTAAATTAAATCTATGTTGTAACACAATTATTCGTTATTTTCATTCATTTTTATATATTAAATGTTGCTTTTGTCAGTATTATTATGTTTTAAAACTTCAAAGAAGTTTGATTTATTTGAAAAAAAGCTAAATTATTATATGAGTTATAGTAAATATTAATATTGAGAAATGATTGGGAGAAAGATTTATAAAGGAAATGACGATCAATTTATTGGACGAAAAATAATAAAATTTCTCTTTCTTCTTTCTCTTCAACTTTTTTTATTTAACTAGTGATATTATTGATAAATCATTCTTTTTCTCCATTCCCTCCTATTAATATTTTATGTAATTTTATTATTCAAATTTTATTTTGTTTTTAAATAATTCAACTAAACTCCAACTCTATGCATTAAAAATAAGCTATTTTTTAAAGAGAGTGAAGCAGACTAGACGCCTATAGCTAGCCCTGCACCATAGCTCAATCCTTCAACCTACTTCATTTATGCAAAAGCTAAGGGTGTTGTTTGGTTTCTATTATTTAATAAAAACTAGCCTTCTTTCGGTTTTTAGTAATTTAATTAACTGAAAAAAAACTTAAACATTATTTTCAGTCTCTAATTCATCAAATCATTATTTAAAATTATTAATTTTATTTTATTTATATATTAAATGTATGTTTATATATCAAACCATGTCCACTCCATCTATAAATAAAACTGTGTGCTAATAAGTATACTATATTTTTTTGGTATACATCTAACAAATAAGTTTATATATATATTTAAAATATATAGATTGAGAATGATTATAATTGTTAATTGATCAATGCAATTGTTAATTTTAGTTGATGCTTATCCATTTGTTTGGAAAGGTTACATACATTACATTTAAAGAAAACCTCAAAATACATGCAATAAATAACATTTTAAGTAAAAATAGGTAAATTGTATTATTATATATAAATAAAATCAAAATTAATAATTTTAAATAATTATTATTTTAGTATTTTAGGATATGAATAGTGTGTTTTGATGAGTTAGAGAGACTAAAAATGATGTTTAAATTTTTGTTGAGTTATTTAAATTATTCAACAAAATCCGAAAGAGTCTAGTAGTTTTTATTAAATAACGGAAATCAAACAAGAACTTAGCTTTTGCATAAGTGAGGTAGGTTGAAGGAGGGCTATGGTGCAGGGCGTGTAGGCGGTCTGACTGGGGAAAGCGACAGGGATAGCTATCTCTAGTCTCCTTTACTGTCTTTATATAAAAGAGCTTGTTTTTAATATATAAATAATGAATGAAAATGTCGAATGACTATAGTCTAGTTATCGAAGTAGGGTGAAAATAAATTATAGACACTTAAAGCAATAGGCAAAGTTCACATCATCACTTTATTTATTTACTTTTTTATCTTTCCTTTTTTCAAAATTTAATGATGAAGATTTTTATATTATGACTTTGATATATTTACAAATTGGAATTTTCTTTTTATTATTATTATTATTATTAATTTTATGAGATTTTTATCATATTTTTGAAACTTGTTCACTTTTTATTATGGGTAGAAAATAAAAAGAAAGTGAACTTCAAAGATTGAAAAGTGATAATATTTTGATAGAAGTGAAACGATAGCTTAGAGGGGTGCAACCCACCTACAAGACATTTCTTACCGAGTCATCTTAGTGCTAGTAGTAGGTGATGATGATTAAAAATTATAATAATATATAAATAATTATTTGATTATATATATTTTAAGCAAGCTTAATAAATTCTAGTTGCTTAGGACTAGGTAAAAAAATTGTTTAGGACTAGGTAAAAAAAAGCTATGACTAAATAAACTATGTAATTTTTCTTTTCATATTCACACAAATTGTTTTTAATATAATAATAAAAAGTTAATATTAAACCAATTAACTGTTATAATATTAATTAAAATAAAATTTATATTTAAAAAAAGTTGTATATTATTAATAAAAATATACTTTAATTTACTATATAAATTAATTAAATTATTTAAAAAGTTTTTTATCATAACTTAATAAATTGATTTTCATTAATATATGAATTTCTAAAAATGCCTTTATTTTTATTTTGTTAAATACGGTTATACCATATTTCAAAACTAAAAATTCATTCATTATGTTAACATAAAATATTGTTAGTATAAAATAAAATATTATTAAGAAAATAATATTTGAAATTAGAATGATATAATTATAATTTAGTTTAAAAAATGAATTATATAGATATAAGTTGTATTAATTAATAATAATAATATCATTAATTTATAGAATTAATTATAAATATTATTTATCAATGTAATTGAATTTTAATAACTTAATATGTTTTTGATAATATATATATATATATATATATATATATATATGTTAAACAATAAAACCAAAACCAAACAAGGCCTAACATTTATTAAATAAACCCAGTCCCTATCCATCGGCCACCAAACCGTCACCACCCACAATCATTCTCTCATTCTCTCACAGCTGAAGTTGAAGCATTCTCTCATTCTCTTGGCTGAAGTTGAAGTCGGTCATAAAATCCCTCATCGACCTCCCACCCGAAGCTGTTGGATCTTGTGGCGTACAAATCCACACGGATTCTGGGTTCCTTACGATATTGCAGGACAAAACGGGTGTTTTCTGCCTGGAGGTAACCAAAATGTAGATCTGTAGATCTGGTGTGTAGATCTGTAGATCTGGTGTAGATCCGCAGATGGTTTCGTCAAATCTTTTCTTTCGCACAATAACTAGCTTTCTGTTCCGCTAATTGCAGCTTGTGCGTAGCAACAGTCGTCGCTTTATGCCATCACAAGCTGATGAAGAGGCTCATCAGTTATCTTACCTGCAGAATCACATGCAGAAGCACATGGCGAATATCCTTTCTCTTTTAGCTGATTCTGAAGTTGGGGAAGTGAAAGGGGAAGGAGAGGGCTCTCTGGTTTGTTATTCTTTCTCTGTATTCGGATAATGATATGATATTATTACAAACAAGCTTCATTTTGCTTCCTTATTAGTAATTTGGTAATCCTAATGTTGTACTAGGAGTTGGAGAAGGATATAAAAGCTCGGACAAAAGGGAAGATGGGAGCTCCAACCTGAACTGGAAGAAGGTATGATTTGTGGAGGTAGTAACCCCATTTGAAATTACTTATTGCTCATGTATTTGGATTTATTTTCAGATACATTGAAGATCCACCGCTGAGCAAAAATCGGAAAATGGGATTGCATTTGCGAGAGGATTGAAGAAAGTCTCATAGATCCACCGCCTTGCTTCTCTCCCGAGTCAGGTACGCCGCTTTCCTTCGTTCATTTAAGTTATATTTTTCCTTCTCTCCCGAGTCAGGTACGCCGCTTTCCTTCGTTCATTTAAGTTATATTTTTCCTTGTTACATACATGACTCATTCTATATCTGCAACTTCTAATATGTTATGTAGTGTTAGAGTTTCTTTTTCTTTAAATTTATAAAATATTAACATTTTAATTTCTTTATTATATTTTAAACTATATTAATAATAATTTATAATTAAATACTTATTTATAATTAATTATATTGAATTTTCGAATTTAAATAATAATAATAAAATGATATATTTTTATTTGATTTTTTTACTTTTATATTTTCTTTTTAAACAAAAAATCAGGTGCTAATTTTTTAATTTTAATCATTTACATGATTAACCATAAAACTAAAGGAAAAGGCCATCTGACCTTGAGATTAAACAAAAGCAAAGAAAAGACTTCATGTGTAGCCTTCTCAAGTGGTAGCTCTTAGTCAGTTATTCCCCTGCCTTCAAACATAACACCAATAAATTCAAATTAAGCGAACATAACTCAAACTACTAGGGCAACATCATACACACCTTGGCATATGCTTAATCTATTATTATACATAGGCTACGTTTGGTGAACAGTTTCCCAAACTAACCTTGTTTGGCGTTCACTTTCCCAAACTAACTTAGTTTGTTCATTTATTCTCAAACTAACCTAGTTTACTATTCAAACTCAATTTTTTTTTTTTTTTTTTACATTTAAAATTTAAATTATTATTTATATAAACTAAATTATTTATATTTTGATATATATTTTAAATTATTATTTTTATAAATTTGATTATTTATATTTTGATATATAATTTAAATTATTTTTTATAAATTTAATTATTTATATTTTAATATAAATATATATATATTTATATATATATATATTTACATTTCAATTCTCATTTATATAGTGTAATAAATATTTCCTTTAGTATTCTAATAAATAATTGATAAATACTAATAAATTTAAAATATTTTAACCATAATAATATAATAATTAAATATTCTTAAAAACTATTACAATCATCATTTATCTAAATTATTGACGATTTTGCTCAGGACAACGTTGGCTACGTCTCGTATGACCTTCTTGGCCACACCTCCCACAAATGATGGTTCTTCGTGGGTTATCCATTTCGGTTCGAATACGTTGGCTTTGACCTCGTTGGTTTTTCTTCTTTCTCAAATTTTCATTGGGAACAAGATTACCATATTTCTCCCAATCATGTGCTATTGGAAACGTCCAATATGATTCATTAGGTATGGGGTGAAAATCATACTGCCACATCTCAGAAAGTGTTGTTAGATTGTGATATGTATCGATGTATTTAACCCAATCGAGATTGCACACTATACAACCAGCAACTATATGTGAACATGGAGAGTGATATCGGCACCATTTTCCACAAGAACAAAAACATTTACATAGGTCAATGATATGTTTGTTGCCACCTTTCCAAAAACCATTATTAGTTCTGTAACGTGCAGTAGTCACCTCAAAGATTCCAGTTTGCTCATTGTATGGAATAACTATGTGTGATGATGCCTTGCTTTCGATATTTTCAAATAATTTTCTTGACATATTGCAATAAGTATGCTCATTTTGAAGATCATTCAAAGTTTGAGTACGCCTTTCTGCAACAAATTTTACAGAGCGATAATATATATATTCCACCATTGACTTGATCGGAAGAAAACGAGCAGACCTTAAGATACCATTGAAACTTTCGACCATATTTGTTGTTGCTTAACCGTAACGATATCCTCCATCGTGAGACATAGTCCACATCTCTAATGGAATATTTCGTAACCATTTTTCAGCATCGGGATTAAGCTCTTTGATTTGTCTCATCGCATCTTCGAATTTTCTCACTTGACTATTATTTTCGGCCACCCAACATAACATCTTCAAATGTGATCCAAGATAAGCTAAACTAAAATTACTACGGACATGGTAGAGACAAAAACGATGTATACCCATGTCTCCAGTGAAGCCATTTTGTTCTTTCTTCATTGCTTCAATGATTCCAGCATGACTGTCTGAAATTATGCACACTCTCGTTCTACATCGACATATAAATCTACGAAGGCGACGTAGAAACCATGACCAGTTGGCAGTTGTTTCTTCATTGACTATAGCATAAGCAAGTGGGTATTGATGGTTATTAGAATCAGATCCCATTGCAATTAATAATTTCTTGTTATATCTTCCTTTCAAGAACGTACCATCAATACTGATAACTGGCCGAGCATGTTGCCACCCATCAGCTATCGGTTTGAATGCCCACCATACACGCTTAAACACCGACGTGTGGAGTTTTGTAACATCGACCACAGCTTCAATCGAAGCACTCGTGCCTGGATTAAAATGCATCAAAGCACTTAAAAATTTAGGAAGTTTAGAATAAGAGATCGTCCAATCACCATACACCTCCGATATTGCCTTTTGTTTTGCCAACCAAGCCTTCTTGTAGCTAACATGATATTTATACATTGCCAGTATTTGATTCCTTATGTTATTCACTTTCAAGTATGGCCCCTCCATTATCTAAATATGTAAATTTAAAATAATAAATAGCAACTCAAAAATATGTAAAAGATCAACAATATTAAATATCAAAAATATTCTTACTTGTTGCTTTATAACACTTCCAATCATTTTTGAACTAAGTTTCTTGTAGTCTCTTTGGATTGTTCTCAAAAGGCAGTTATGTTGAGCAGGAAGTTTAGTGATTTGAAAGTATCCAGATCGCTTACTTTTTATAACTCGAATTTTCCACGGACATGTAACTATAGTACATTTTGCCTTATAAAGCACCGTAGTGCTCTTTAAAACATGATAATTTCTTGATTCTCTTATGTGGCTTGATTTTATTGCATCTATTGCAGTTTGTTTATCTACCAAACATTGACCTTCAAAAAGATCATTGTTAAGCGAATTAAAATTAGGAAAATGACCTGAATTATTCATGGCAACGTTGTTGAGGATCTCCTCTGTTGTAAACCATGGCACATTAGGAATATGTCCATCCATATTTGTTGGGTCATTTGTCTGAATATTCTCTTCTTCACCGTCACTATTACTTGTTGAATCTGAGCCCTCTACATTGTAATCACTATCACTTTCATCGCTTTCCATCTTCGGGTTTAAATTAAATCCATCAGTTTCACTTAAATTGTAAAGTGCATTAGATCTTGTCACTCCATCATTAATAATTTCTTCCATCTGAATTTGTTGTGACTCGTGAAAACTTGACGAGAAATCAATTCTTGTTTCATTAGTTTGACTAGGACCAACATCAGTATATTGTGTTTGGAAAAGATTATAATCACCATAATTAGAGTAATTGCCTCCTTTATTTGAATTTTCCATCTACAAAAATACAATAATAATCATTATTAGTAATAAGTATTAAATAAATTTAAAAACACATAAACAACTAAAAGTTAGAGACAAGAACCTCTTTGTTTGTTTGCTTTCTTGTTTTCTTGTTTTTTCTTGTTTGCTTTTTTGTTAATATTCTTATGTAACGGTTTAATATTTCCATTGCACTACATTAATTACATAGCACATAACCACCACATTTAATGTTCCTACTAACCAACTAATATATTTAATGATTCATTAACCTTCCTACTAACCAACTAACATATTTAATGATTCATTAATTTAACACATATTTTTTTACAACATTTAAGTTAGGAAGACAACACATTAAAAATTGATAAAATTTTTTATTGTAAAATTATATCACAATCAAAAGTTGTCAAAATTATTTTAATAAAAGACAACCCAATAAATATAAATAATAATTTAAATGAAAAGTTGTCAAAATTATTTTAATAAAAGACAGCCCAATAAATATAAATAATAATTTGAATAGTAAAAAAATGATTTATGGGATGAAAATCATACTTCCACATATATATATATGTAAATATATATATATAATAATAAATTTGAAATATAAATATATATATATTTATATTAAAATATAAATAATTAAATTTATAAAAAAATAATTTAAAATAATCAAATTTATAAAAATAATAATTTAAAATATATATCAAAATATAAATAATTTAGTTTATATAAATAATAATTTAAATTTGAAATGTAAAAAAAAAAAAAAAAAAAAAAAAAAAAAAAAAAAAACTGAGTTTGAATAGTAAACTAGGTTAGTTTGGGAATAAATAAACAAACTAGGTTAGTTTGGGAAAGTGAACGCAAAACAAGGTTAGTTTGGGAAAACTGTTCACGTTTGGTAAGGTGTACTATCCTGTAGACATAGTATAATTATATGCACAATAAATTAGAAAAAATGTTTGGTTGATATATATTTATATACATAATAACAATTATGTATAATTTATACCTTATATGATGTATAATATTATACCTACTTATACTAGTTACAAGAATGTAAAAGCAATTATAAAAATTAATATTCTTAATTTATCCTTAATTTTATAAATTATTAAAATTTTAATTTCTTTATTATATTTTAAAATATAATAATAATAATAATAAATTATATCTAAATATTAATTTAAATTTAATATTTTTATTTGATTTTTTAATTTATATATTTTTTTATCTCTATTAAAAGTTTATATTATTTTAAATATAAAAATTTTAATGTGATAATTTTTATACATATTTAAATATAATTATTATTTAAAAATAATAATAATATTAATTAAAATAATAGTCATATATAAAATTAATTTATAAGATAAAATTGTATTTCATTATTAATAAATAATATTTATAATTAATTATATAAATTACTAATATTATTATTATTAATCAATACAATTTATATCTATATAATTTATTTCTAAAACTAATTTATAATTATAACATTATAATTTCAGATTTTATTTTATTAAAATTATTATTAATAATAATATTTTATTTTAAACAAATAATTAATATTATTTCAATAAACAAATATTTATAATAATACATAAATTTCAAAATTAAATATTAATTAATATAAAAATAAAATTTATTTATATAATTATATAAGTTAAATTATAAAGAATTATATATAAAATAATGTAAATTATATAATAATATTATTTATTTTAAAAATATATTTATATTTAATTAATAATACAAACTATTTCTAATAAATATTAAAATATTAATTTAAAAATATATAAGGTTAAAATAGTCTTTTATATTTCTTACTATTTTTTATACTATAAACCAAACAAAAAATTAATAAAATATATATAATTTATACATATTTTTAACTTCCAACCAAACACTAATAACCTATATAATTTATAACTCATATTACCTTCTTATAATTTATACCACTTACAACTTATACCTATATAACTAGTATATCGTACCAAACACTACCATAGAATATATACAAGTTAAATTGGATAACCTCTTAAATTTAGAGGAAAAGAAACAACTTTGTCGTCTTATATAACAAACTTACTCAAGAGTCCTTATGAAAGATGTACTAGAATTGTAAAAACGATCTTCATCTTCCTCTTCCTTCATTGACACCTTTTGTAAACCATCATGGTTGAATTTGTTATACATGAATGATTTTGATATATATGATTAACATTTGAATTAAAGTAAATCAAAATTTCGGATCAAAACGCTTATGCTGCATGGGGTGGGAGGTACCACGTCCCACCATTCAAATATAAATATTTAATATGTGAAAAATATTCAACACCATTCTTGTCACTTAATGCATACATTTTGTCCCACATAGATACCCTGTTAGAATCTTGTCATTCATTGAAGGACAAGTGACCCAAATGTTGAAATTAACCATTAGCGTTTTATTAGAATATGATTTCTCATACATATCAGAATGAGCTTTCATCAGACCCATGATAGTCTTCTCCTTTGCTACATTGCGAGCAAACGTCTTGACTATCGTCAATCGAACAACTCCTAAACTTTGTTTATCAAAGAGTTTCCATTCAGCTTCATCAATTTTCTTCGGTTTCTCACTAAAAGGAACATGAAGCTTCTTTTCCATAGAGATAATCTTCAATCTGCATCCTATAAAAAACATAATTTGTCCCATCAAATCTTTCAATCCCATGTCCTATATTTTTCTCGCTTGCCATCGTTTTAAATGCATCTCGTATATTTTTATCGGGTCATTTATTGAGAAAAACATTCCATATTTAGCATTTCCAATGATGAATTCCATGTTTGGTACATAAACTTCTTTTAGTATATGTACATCTTCAAGAGTTTCTATACACTAAAACCTTCCCTGAAAAAATTTCCTTAAACTGTGTAAATGAATTAACGTACATAATAACACAAACTTCGTCACTTTTTAGAATACCACTTTTTAGAATACCGAATTCACAATCATTTATGTGAAATTGAGTTTTTTTATATCATTCTTACCCAATTTGGCCTATATCATGTTTATTAGGTCTTAATGAATTTATGTGAAATAAATTCTTATCATCACTATATATATATAAGACAATAAAAACAATTATGGCTAGTTTGTTTCAACTTGCTTATTAGCTAATTATTTGAGTGTATTTATAATGTTGTTTTTTCCTTTTCGTAAAAATCAAAATTTATTATATAACTTGATCTAAAACTTTATAAAAAGTATAAGATTTGACCTTTTGTATTTTATATTAACATAAATTGATTTGGTCTAATGGATTTGAAGCTTGACAATAAGTTTGTCCCAAGATCTATTGCCGGAAAATGCATATTTTTTTCTTTAATTTACACACGTACGATGACTTGGATTAAAAAATAATATAAAATCCTAGTCATCAATTACACGTGTCAAAAATTAATGGTGTTAAATGTTTTTCCGTCAAGTTGATCAAATTGTCATTAAAATCCCTCCAATCAATTACCTACCCCTAAAATGACCCTTTATTCTTGCAAATTATTTGGTCAATAGTTAGACTAGAAAGCACAAATTGTTCGATATCAAGAGCCGAATGAATACAATAAAGATTAAACATATTCAAATCGGGTCGGTTGCATTGTGAATCTTCTTGAGAGGAAATAATTCATCCCATGTGGTTCATTTATTCTAACTACTCAATTTGCTATGATAAATCGATTGATTTGTTTCTTGTTTGGGAATATTTTTTGGGGAATCATTTGCCTTAGCTTGTTTGATGTAGGATTACATGATTAAAAAAAATATTATTAATTCAAATTTTTGTTTAATAATAATAAGAAAAGTAAATTATTTAAAAGATATGTTAAGTGATAATGAATTATTTTTAAATAACCAAATAACTTAAAACAAGCTATTAGTAAAAATAGTAGGTGAGTATATAAGAAATGAAATAAATGTGATAGTTATAGATATTTTATACTTAACATTTTTAATTTTAGTTTACTTATTTAAATAAATAAATTTTACTATATTATCTAAATGCTTTGACAAAACCATAACTATATTTATAGCATAGTGTAACTGAGTTTAAATAACAAATATTATTAACTTTGTTCAATTAATTTTATTTTGTTTAACCAATCTGAGCCCATCCATCAGAGACAATTTAGGCTGGGTTGGATCAATTTTTATTTGGGTTGTGTTATGGCCAATTTATTTTATTTCATGTTGACTTTCAATTAAATAACCATATGATTTGCCCAAAATGAAAGGGAATAACCTTGGCTCTGAAGACAATTTCGTTTTGATTATTTAACTTAGTTTAAATTTTAAATTCTAAAATATAAACAAATATTTAAATGCTAACATTCATATAGACAATTATAAATTATGATTTTTTTGAATATAATTATATCCAACTGTATAATTAAGAGGCTCAAAAATTATAATTTTTAATTGAATTAAAATAAATAATGAACATATCTAATAAATTAATAAATAATGTGTTGCCCTAGAGAAAAGTCTAAAATAAACTTGCAATAGTTTCACTTTTGTATCATCTTTTAAGTTGCATGTTTTCTTCTAATGCCCGATCAATGGTGAAGAAGGATTGTTGAATAGCCAATCGAATGGGCCAAAGATCCAAAATGGGAAAATGAATCAATGCCTTCCAAACAATCTTGAAAACTTCATGAAATTTTGAATATATGGATTACTAGAGTCCACGGTTCTTACGAACACTAAAACAATCAGCATAATAAGCCCATTTGACATCTCATCTTTCTATGTTTGTTTACTTGAAAATAAGAAAATGAAAGAATAAAAAAAAGTTGGAAAAAATAAAACAAGACTAGTCAAATGTCTTGTTTTATTTGGGTACTGGTATTTCTTGTTTATGATGATGAACAATAGTGGATGAATTGGTGAAGGAAGTTGGAGTACTATTTATTATTGTTCTATGATTACTACTAAACTAAAAAGTGCACCAAATCAAAAGAACTGAAAAGGCATTCTTAACACACAAAAGAGAAAAAACCTCATCAGAAACTATTCGAAACTAACAAAAAATAAAAAACAAAATAGAAAAACCATCCAAGTTCATAATCCAAAATAAGAAAATATGCATATCAGTCAGTAATTTTAATTTATTTAATCGTTAAATTTGTGAATGTTTAATTTAGTTTATACGTTCAGTTTATTTATTTTTTATATTTATAATATTATTTAATAATTAATATTATAAATATAAATAATTATACTTAAGTACATATAAATGAGATTTTAATGATAAACATTTATAAGTATAAACAAAAACAATTAATACACACGAATATTTATCTTCTCACTTAACATAACTAGATTAATAATTAAGAATTAAAAGGAAACATAAGCAAAAAAATATGTAGACCTCGAACAAACATAAAATTAATATTTGAAAATTAAGGAGATCTTTAAACATGAGTTCACGAGTAACTCATTCGCCAATATTTAAAAATAGCTTGTTTGCAAAATGGGTAGATCTTTATTATAGCAACAATAAACTAATAAATTTTGTTTTTTTTATATTACTATAATTTATTTAACCTAAATAAATTGTTTGAAAATCTTTTAACATCAATAGATTCCAAACCTTAGTTCTGTATTGTATGGGTGGATATTGACAATATATATACATTTAACAAATAAATTTATAAATTTATTTAAAATAAATATATTGAGAATGTTTATAATTGTTTTACAATTGTTAATTTTAGTTGATACTTATCCATTTGTTTGGAAAGGTTATATAAATTAAATTTAAAGAAAACCTCAAAATACATACAATAAATAACATTTTAAGTAAAAATAGGTAAATTATATTATTATATATAAATAAAATATAAATTAATAATTTTAAATAATGATTATTTTAGTATTTTAGGATATGAATAGTGTATTTTAGCATTTTAAGTATGGCCTCGTCAGCATATTTGTATCTAACAAATGCAAAGCCATGCGAATCTCCAATCCTGTCGAAAGACAATATAAGCAAAACCCCATTTAAAATAAGAAATGTAATTTTCTGAAAAATGTTTTCAAGTATGATAATATGTATGTCTTAGCATGTGCTCAAGTGATAGACATATATACACACTATGCAGTGTTCTAAATGGCGGTCGAGGCGGCCGCCTAGACGGCAGGCGGTCTAACACCGCTCCGCCTATACATGAGGCGGTGAGATTATTTAATTATTTATTATTTTTAATTAATTAATTACTAATATTAATATATATATATATATATAAATTCAATAAAAACACTCTTTATCTCCCACTATTTATATAAATTTTGAAATGATTCTTTACATTCCAATTCATTTATCTTCTTCTTTTCCGTATCTTATCTCATTCACCTCACCTCCCTTATCATCTACATACAGTTAAACATCTATCTCTTTTTCAGCTCGTCTACATACTTATTTTTGTTAGATGTTACTACGTTAGAGAATATTAATTTGGTTTTTTGATAAAATGATAATGATAATTATATTTATATTTAAATTTATTTATATTCAACCACTTAGGCACCTCCTAAGCACCGCCTAGGCACCTGAGGCAGTAGGCAGTCACTTACCGCTCCGCCACCGCCTACCGCCATTTAGAACACTGACACTAGGGTATGCATACACAAAAACTTGAAAACCTAATTAGAATAAAATAGCAGTAGTAATGGAGGGAGATGACATTTCTTCTACAGACAAAAAAAGAATCGCTTCGATCTCTGGGAATAATTCACAAAAATGTATTTATTAAAAGGTGAAGAAACGGAGCAGAGGGTAAACGAACCTTCGATCTCTAGGAATAAAAACGTCTACAACGTTGCCATACTTGTCGAATAGAGGAAACAAATCGTCCGCAGATGTTCCTATTGAAAAACAAATGATGAGGAGGAATCCCCAAATTAGCAGTAAAAATAAAAAGAAAAGAACGGAAGGTGATGTTGAGAACGAGAAGAGGGAATGTGTCTTTGATATCCGGAGGACCGAATCTTCCGAAGTGGAAAGCAAAACTAGGTTTCTGTCTCTAAGGAATTCCAGAGATGATAGATAGATAGATATCGATGATAGATAGATATTTATATTTAAAAAATAAATAAACCCATTTACAGCCCATTTGGGTCACAGGCCCAGATTACTTAACCCATCAAACAAAAACAAATAACTAATGATATATAAAAATAATAAAATCTTCATAATATGACGATGTGGGAAAAACATAGTTTTACAATAAAAAAAATATAAGGCTCAACAAAACTAAGTGAAAGTTCAGGCAGAACTGAAAGAAATACGTTGGGCAGTTGCTTTTGATTCTGTGTCAATTTTGAAGTTGCAAGATAATTCAACAAATAAGATGAAAAATTGAACAGAAGATGTTCAAAGCAAAGAATAGCATTCAAATCAAAAGAAAATGTAATGTAAGGGAAGCATTTTTAAACTACCTGCTTTCTGTAGGATGATGCATCATGCATAGCTATCCAAATGTTCATGAACTTCAAATCCTTCAACTTGCCCCAGTGGAGGAAAAAACAAAGCATGCTGTGAAAGTGCAGAACTGCTGCTGCATCTGCAGCAATACATATTCTCATGGACATTGTCGTCCCAATTGCAGGCAAGAAATGTAAATGCATCCAGTTCCTTGGAAGCTAAAGATAAAAATAGAAAAGAATGTAAAGCTTCACTCTACTTCTTAGAGAACTCTCTTGCTAATGACATCTAAACAGACCTATGTGATCCAACTTTTCCATCTGAAGTTCCATCTTGGTGAATAAATAGCATTCTTATGCAAGATTTCTCTTGTGATTCTACTGGTCATATGATCATTCTTTCTAGCAACACAACAAGCTGATCCCATGCTATGCGGTACAAGTGAATTAGACTGCAAAAGAGGCAAATGAAGAGACATAATCAATCAAAAACTTAAAGATGTGTAAAAGGAAGAGAAGTAAAAAGTGCAAATAATAAATTAGCTGATTAGTACACATGACATATGTGGTTGAATAACATTACATACTGTGACAAAACAACTTTACTCTAGTAGTACTCTTGAAATATCATTCCTAAAGAGTATTTCATAAAACTGCCACACTTATGCATATTACCTACCCAAACTCGGACTGGTGTGGTTCTATGCAATTCTCTTGGTATAACACTTACTGCATCCTCTAATAATGGCTTAAGAGAGTCCACAGAAGCTTTTGGGTCTTTCTCGTAATTTCTTAAGCCGGGGCTTTAACTGCAATACAAAGCGGGATGAAAAATAAACAAGGCATGAAATGCTAAACCAAATATTTAATTAGATCAAACTCTGTATCACAAAATCAATAACAATCCTCCATTTCATTTCAGTTCATCTAGTCTTCATCACCTATTTTGTTTTCCATTTTCACCCGTTGAATTTTGGGTTTGCAAGGGAGTGGGGGAATTATTTCATGCTATATAAATGTAGACTTAATGTTCTGTACACACTTGATGCAACTCTGTATTTTAAGTGTTGTCATTGAGGACTCTTTGACTTTGTTCTATAAATTCAAATTGGAGCTCATAATCAATCTCAAGTTCAATCTAACAATTGGGTTATTAATACACGTATTTTCATTTATATTCATTATTAATGTTTAATAAGAAAACCATTATTGATGACATGGCTGATAAAATATATTGATTTATTAATTTTTGGATATTTAATAATTTCAATTTATAGGAAAATAGCCAAATTTTATTTCTAACAAATATTATAAAGATGTCCAGTTTTGACACAATAAATAAACACGATTATGTATTAACACATTGTACTTAAATAAAGACAAAATTAGGTGTTTGATTGTTGCATTTTGATTAATGAAGTTGTAAATTTTACATATAGGAGGAGAATTAGGGTTTCAAGTAGAGGATGAGATAACAAAGCGGCGCTCTCGGTCTATTCCCTCTCTCTCTAGTTGAAATTGGAGGCGAAGCATGGATTGCGAATGTAATAGGAACGAAGGTTACGCCTCAATTTAAGGCGTATTTTGGAAAAGTAATAATTGAGATTTTAATTACTTTAATGTTTTTTTAAGATAACTCTCAGTATTTACTACCCTAAGTATACATATTATAATTAATTAAGTATATATTATTGTTATATATACACACGTATAATAAAAAATAAACAAATTTGATTATAGATGAAGATTCTTATATTCATGTTTAAGAAACAACGTTGACTTTTTAATTATGTGTTAATTTTACTAAAAAGAAAAGTTGTCTTTAATATTAATTAACATATACATCAGGTCTTAATCGTAGTTCTCAACTTGTGGAGTTTTCAATATTCAATTTTGTATTAAAGAAAACTGTATCTATGACAAGTTGTCTACGTATCCTCATAAAAAGAGTAATTAGGTCCGAACGTAGTTCTCAACTTGTAGAGTTTTCAGTATTTAATTTTGTGTTCAAATTTTGGATTAAAGATTTATTTAGGACCGCACTCATAACAAGTTGCTTACGTATTCTCATAAAAGGAGAAATCGGGTCCGAACGTAGTTCTCAACTTGTGCAGTTTTTTGTATTTTGTGTTGAATTTTTGGATTAAAGATTTATTCAAGACCGCATCCATGGCAGAATGCCTACGTATTCTCATAAAAATAGAAATCAGGTCTAACGTAGTTCTCAACTTATGAGGTTTTCAGTATTTAATTTTGTGTTGAATTTTTGGATTGAAGATTTATTTAGAACCGCACCAATGACAGGTTGCCTACGTATTAAATTACTATACCAATTGATATCACATCTAGGGCTAAATAAATGAAAACCTTATTTTTCAAATTTATTCAAATTATTTTTTTGTGTTCACATCCTTAATATAACTTATTTTTTGTTTTCTCATTCTTAATATATTTTTAAATTGTTTTACATGTTTTAATTTGTTTTACTTAATTAACATTTTTTATAAGTTTGACTCAATTAAGATATACTTGACCCGTTTAATATATTTTGGACTCATTTAATATGGGTTAATCTATTTAACATGGTTTGACCCGATTAATATATATTTGATCCGTTTAAAAAGTTTTAGACTGATTTAACACGTTTTAACATGTTTAATATGTTATTAACTCGTTTAATATATTTTGACATATTTAATATGTTTTGAATCCATTCATACGTTTATTCGACTCGATTAATACGTTTTTTTATTACATATGAAAAGTATATCTAAATAAAATATTAAAATAAATTAAAAGTATAAAAATTTTAAAAATATATTTTTATTTTTATTTTTTAAAATTATAATCACATTAGTATTAGTATAAGTAATTAGTTTATTTTATTTTTACAATTTTTACAATTTTATTATAATTTAAGATGATTCATATAATTTTTTAAACTATAAAATATCATTTAAAATAGATTATAAAATTTATTTTTATAAAATAATAAATTTATACAATGAATCAAAATAAAATTTTAAAATGTTTTTAAGCAAAAAGTATAAAATTATTTTGAAGTTGGGATAAATTAAAATAAGTTCAACCCATATATAGTCACAATTAACTTTGCCCTAATTGTTTCTCATTCATTCGTTGAGGAAACTTAGGTTATGGAAGGCATCACATGGAAACAAACAAATATTTATATCACATATTCACACTTAAGAGCATCACTGAATGAGAATGATTGAGATAATAATTCAAAATTTCAATGAACAACGATAGAATCATGATTATTGTTTATAATATTTCTATATGAGCATCTACACATTATTATTAGAATGATTTGTTTATATCAAATGAATACGTTATACGATGATTACTATGAGCATCTACACATTATTATTAGAATGATTTGTTTATATCAAATGAATACGTTAGACGACGATAAGACCGATCCAAAATTGAGATTTTAGGCTCTATCATATAATAATAACTTTTGATACATGAATGATGTTTTTTCGGCCACCATTTATACTTTTTTGTTTGTTTTTTATATATATAAATATATACTTTAATTGTTTTAGAATAAAATTGATCTGAAATAAAGAAATGGATCTGGTCAATTTTTGGGAAGAAATGTGAGATTTTTTAAAATAAAATTGTCTATAGAATAATAATGATTGAGAATTTGATCTTTACCACCTTGGTTGAGATATGTCATATGTTCACATAAATTAATTTTCTCAAAATAGTTGGTCTTATAAAATAAGTTGATTTAAATTATTAATGAGCTTGTTGATATAATTATTCAGATTTAATTGAACAAATAACTCCTAATCTCATAAAATAATAAAATCATTAACTAAAATAATTTCTTAACAACCACAACATTATTTTGGCTTAGGTAACATGCCCATGTTATTCAACCTACAAATTATAAGCTAAATTCTAATCCATTGTATTCGTAACATTTCCTTTATAATCTAGCAATGTGGGAATTCTTCCTTTCAATTACTTTTCTCCATCTTCTTTCGTAACAAATTTTAATTCTTTTGTTTTGTTTTGCAGGGAATATCAAATCTGATTGTTCATTTCGGAAGACCGAGAAGATGATGAAGAGATCTACGAGAATATTGAAGCACCAAAGTTTGTTGACTTCACCAAGCCCGAACAGCACCTCAACTGAATCGACGATCGCTATTGGTTCTACCTTCGAGTAGGTATGTTTCATCATCGAATCACTTGGATCTAAAATCCCTAAGCCTTCATTTCATCTGATTTTGTTTCATAATGATACATAAACCCTAAACCCTTTTGCCTCATGAGCCAAACAATCTCTCGAGAAATAGAAAGAAATATACTATAAGAATGAAGTTTTTTGAGATTGTTTCATGATCCAACTCTTCTTCATGTTGTTTTTGGTCACATCCTGAGATTCAACAATCAAACGAAAAACGAAGTTAATTGTTGAGTTCTTCATTCAAACCTAATGAAGATAGATTTGATCCATAGTAACATGTCAATGTATAAGAACTGCATGTATAAGATAGATTAGTTCGACCTGCAGTTAACCTCGTAGATCACTTGACTATTATGTTTCTAATAGTGTCTTCTGAAATTCTTACTCCTTTTCTAATTCTAATACATTGGAGGTTACTGGTTTATGACTTTTGTTTCTGTTCTGTTACTGAACCAAACCATTGCAAGTTTGATTTGAATTGGTATAAAATTTTTGGTTATAGTTACTGCAGGTTTCTGTTTTTTTCTTGAACTGAAATCCAAAAAAATAAAACTAGTTAGACGTTGAAGTTTCATAGCAGTTGCTGTGCAGATCTGGAGAATCTTTATGTTCCACAAAACAATGGTCCGAAAGTGTAGTGTTCTCTGCTGCTTGATAAGGCAATAGATTTGTTTTACTTGACCTTGAGATCAATGAAACCCAAATTAGCACCGACCCAGGCCCGCACAGGCCCAGGTTAGAGGTCCATCAAATATTAAATGAATAATAGTCCATTATATTCATATCATTTTCCTATTAGACTAGCAATGTGAGAATTCCTTCTTCTTGTTCTAAATTATATTTTAGCTGCTCTTCAAACAATTCCCACAGCTCTTGACGTCTCCTTTAAAACCCGTCACGATCCGCTATACTTCCATATATAGTTTCTATGGAAGTGCGGTTGATTCCTCCATCCTTCTTTATCCATTGGAAGGCCTTCAAAGTTACACCTCCGGAATCATACACCATGATCGTCGTTTACCATCTTACCTTCGTCGTCGGCGTCGATGGAAATTCCGACTTGTGACAGAGGAGGAGGTGGTTACAAGTTGACCCAAAAATAAATATTCTTTTTATGCATTCATTCTTCTTCTTCTTCTTGACCCGCACCTAATATTTAGTCATGGTTTTGCCTCTTCTTCTTCTATGGCTGCCAATGGTTACCTTCAGGTCAAGTTCATAAGCGGTTTTAGTGTTGCTGATGCAAAGGTGAACTAGATAGTTGTTAGATAATAAATAAATTAACAAAATAAAATGATGAAATGAAAAGGTGCATACATGAATCAATGATGATGCAGAAACTATATGAAGAAGCCACTCAAGTTGTGAGTGATGCTATTGCAAATGTAAGAACAGTTGCTTCATTCTGTGCGAAAGAGAAAGTGAATGAGATTTACAGTAAGAAATGTGAAGAAGCTCCAATTAAGGCAGGAATTAAGCAAGGGATAATCAGCGGTGCAGGTTATGGTTTCTCATTGTTCCTCCTATCCTATTTCTGGTTTATGCTATCAGCTTTTATGCAGGATTCAAATTCGTTTTGCCAACATATCATTTCCTTCTATATTTACTACTACTTTTTGATATATATATATATATATATATATATATATATATATATTTCTCTCCCTTGTCTGTTGGCCATCACGTATTCTTTGGGCTGAAGTATTATGGCTACAATTGGGGTATCCCAATCATTGGCTTGGCTTTCAGTCCTGATACAAGTAGAGCCAAGATTGCAGCAGCATCTGTGTTTGCCATCCTAGACCAAAAATCAAAGATAGATTCCAGCTATGAATCATCAGGAACAACACTGGGTGAGGTGAATGGAAAGATTGAGCTTCGGAATGTCTGCTTTAGGTATCCACAAGGCCTGACACTCAATTTCTAAGAGATGTTTGTTTGACCATTGAACCAGGCAAGTTAACACAAAAAAAGAATCCAAAGTAACTAACTAGTGATGAGATGAGTCCATACTGAGACATAAATAATAATGATGGATGTTGTTGATTATTAATTAGACAGTGGCTTTGGTTGGAGAAAGTGGGAGTGGGAAATAGACAATAATACATCTATTGCTTGCAGAGGTTTTATGAGCCTAAGATATTGGTAGACATTGTGGATATTCAACAGCTGAATCTAAAGTGGCTAAGGCAGCAGATGGGATTGGTGAGCCAGGAGCCTCTCTTGTTCAATCAAACCATACGATACAACATCGCCTATGGATGCTCACAGAACACCCATGTTTCAGAAAGAAACTGATGTTATAGAAGCAGCTCTGTTTGGCTAATGCCCACGAATTCTATCTGTGGAGAAGACTATGAACTTGAGAGAGCGAATTAGGGATTTGGGAAAACAGAATATACAAAATGAAAGTGATAGCATCAACCACCGCTATCTCTCTGCTATCTACATTTGATATAAAAGATTTACTCTAGTAGTACTCTTGAAATATCCTTCCAAAAGAGTATTTCAGAAAACTGCCACACTTATGCATATTACCTACCCAAACTCGGACTGATGTGGTTCTATGCAATTCTCTTGGTATAACACTTACTGTATCCTCTAATAATGGCTTAAAAGAGTTGGCAGCAGCTTTTGGGTCTTTCTCGTAATTTCTTAAGTCGGGGCTTTAACTGCAATACAAAGTGGGATGAGAAATAAACAAGGCATGAAATGCTAAACCAATCTACAGAATAAATTAAAAAATAATCGTAAAAGCATAAATTCAAAAGTTCAACAATCACAATAGAGGGAAATAGATACAATAATGGAACAAAATCTTGCCTTGAAGACTCACAATGTAGACTACTTAGCATATTTCTCATATCCAGCATATATACTCATGTAATGGGCGCACCAATTATAGTTTCCTAGCTTTCTATGACTTTTAGATCTTAGAAATATTTATTCAATTGAAAAATCAGAATCAAAGAAAGCAATTGTAGAAAAGATGTATCTATATTGAATTTCATATTTTGATTACTACAATTAATCTTTCTATGACTTTCATAGAATCAAAGAAAGCAATTGTAGAAAAGATGTATCTATATCTATATTGAATTTCATAGTTTCCTAGCTTTCTATGACTTTCTCTACACATGTTTCTTCAACATTCGATCTCCATGCCTGCAGGCCTCCTCCATTACTACGTACTTACAGATGTATCTATATTGAATTTCATATTTTGATTACTATAATTAAAAACTACTTCCACAGTTACCATCAATACAGTTACCATCAATGGATAATGAATGATCAAACAAGCAATTACCAAATGAACTGAGTAAAAAAGTATTTGATCAAATTGAATGTGAGTGGGCCAAGAAGTTTATATATTGAAGAAAAGATGGGGATGGGAGGAAATAGTATAAAGTAAAATTCCACTAATAAACATAATAATTAATATATATGAAGCCTATATATGTTTGGTTATTAATTAGAAATGAATTTAAAAATAGAAATATACATTTAATTATGAGTATAATATAATGTTTGACATATATAATTAGCTAAATCAGATCTAATTAATAGAATTAGACATACAATTATCGTAATTCGTTAATTATATAATAATGGACAAATGCATCTGGATGTCTTTTATTGTGTTTTATTATCTATATAATAATTAGACATACAAGAGTATTCTTATATTATTAATTAATTACACACTTAACCAATTAGGTGCTTAATTTATTAATACAAAATAGAACTTTTCAAAATGAATAGTAATTAGACTTATGTTTGACATAATAACTTGTAAAGAATAAAGTCCTGTTTATCATACTCTCGTAAGTCTGCGTTATCCCAATTATGTAAATCTGCATATCAGATTATAAGAGAAGATGCAGTACTTTTTAATAAAACAGAGATTACGTAGCCGCCATTTCTTGAGCCTGTCAACAGAAGCATCATTTGTCCAGTAGATATCGAAAGGACTACACGTCGTTTCCTTGTGATCCTCCTCGTGAACATAAGCGGTGTTCCCAGCCTCAAAGTCGTCCAGGTGCCGCCAGTATGGCGAAGAGTTGGATGTCTCTTTCATTTTCCTTTTGTTTATCTAACTGTCGCGAGAGATATAAATAACACTGTCTGATCAGTTGAAGCAACAAAAATGAGATACTTGAAATCATACATCTGTTTGTCATTACCACCCAACACACAACATTGCAAGAATAATACAGATGCATGCATAGTGAAACATTTACCTGAAGGTTCTTCGTGAATTGGAGACTTTGGAGACATTGTAATTCTAAAATTTCTTAGCAGACTTCTTCCATTTGAATAACTCCCCCTTTCAAGGGATAACACCCATTCAATCTCCATGCTACTATCTCTACTAAATCCAGAAGATAGCCCATATGAGATGTTCTCAATTTCACCAGCTACACGCCTTCGGTTATCCCATCTGTAACCGCATTGATTCTATTCCGATCGTTAGCCATAAAACTATAGATCTAAAAAAGTAATATTGATACGGTGATGATCTTGCTAAGCATGATCTATAGAGCGGAATATCACCATTCATGTTGAGAAAGAAGCGTACATAACACAAAGCAAGGTGACATTGACATGAATTTACTACAACGGAAAACGACGAATCAAATTCAATAAACCCTACCTAACCTTAGCTTAAGGTTAGGGTATAACTCAGATGGGAGTTCAAGCTGCCCTTGGCGTTTCAAACATTGGATACAAGACGAAGCCTAAATCAGTACTGTAATCGAAATGTAGTGGAGAAGATAAATAAACCTGAAAAGACGATGCAGATGAACAGCGTGCAGATCGATCGGTGATGGCTCACGCTTTCGTTCTCCTAAGAAGCACTAGAAAATGAGTAATCATTCCATAATGTAAGGGAAACCTAATATCTCAAGTTGTTTTAGACAATTGTGAAGTTTTAAGCCCTTCATCATACCTTGAGCATCGACAAAGGCGAGAACGACGAGTGAGAAGGGAAACTTCGGTGTCGTGTTACATGTAGCTAGTAATTTCAGTATAATTGTATGACAGTAATGTTTGTTGTGTGTGTTGTGTTTATGATAAGTTTAGACAGTTATACAAGTTAGAAGTTAGTAATTTTTTGTGTAGTGGGTAGTTATGAAATGGGTAGTTATGAAAGGTAGTTATGTAACTGTAATACTGTAATGTTTGGGTATAACAATCCCAAATCTCTTTATCAATGTTATGGAAAATCTTAAAGGTTGTTATGTACCTTTTCTTCTTCTTCTTGGCTGTTAATGAATTGACAGATCCTTCTTTCTTCTTCAGATCTCTTCTTCTTCTTCTTCAAAAACACTGTTTTCGTTGCCCTAAATCATAAAACCACATAATTCAATAATTTGTCAACCCTAACCTGTAACATCTTGGTATCAGAGCCATACAATCCTACCATGGTGAAAACCCGACAACAGTCAGAGATTGATGCCCTTCGTGCTTCCATCGAAACGTTAACTGCCTCCTTTCTTGATGTGAACACTAGAATGGATCGTAGATTTGACACTATTGAAACTCGTATGAAGGCCACTGAAGAACAAATTCATATTCTTGGACAAGAAAATCGCCATAGGGGACACGAGGGTAATGGCCGTCAAACCCTCCACGTGATAGAAACGTTCAACATATTCCTCCAACCCGGCTCACCAAAGTCGACTTTCCTCGATTTGATGGAACCGAAGTGGAAGGTTGGCTCATATCTGCAGAACAATTTTTCCGAGTTGATAAGACGGAAGATGAAACCAAAACAGACATTGCTCCCATCCATTTTTCGGGCAACGCCAGAATGTGGTACAGTTCCTATTTGCAGCAACGCAATCATCGGGAAATCTTGACGTGGGAAGTGTTCAGAAGGGATCTACTAGCACATTTTGGTCCCTCTATGTATGACACCCCCATGAGACAGATTATGCACATGCGACAGAATGAGGAATCAGTCATGTATTACAATCAACAATATATAAATATTTCCCAGAAATTGCTTAACCTTCCCGGGGAGTACGTGATAGAATGTTACCTGGCGAGTCTGAACGAGGAAATTGCAGACGCTGTCAAACTTAGAAATCCAGAAACTTTGAACGAGGCTATGTCGATGGCCAAAGCCCAAGAATCAATATACAGATCCTTGTGGAGCAGAGGACACTTGTATAGTAAATCAGCCCCTTTTTACTGCCCAAACCAGTCGGGCCAAGTACCAATCGGACTTCTTTTTCGGGCATTCCTCATGCATCTTCTTCTGGAGGGAATCAGGGCTCGATGAAACAATTAGAACCTACTGTATTTGATGAGAAAAGGAGAAAAGGCCTTTGTTATAAATGTGATCAGAAATGGGAACCAAACCACAAGTGTAAAACAAAGTTGTTCATGATCTCGGCTAATGACCAAGAAGCCTTACCAGATGTCCAATTGGTTCAATAAACGGTTGTTGACGATCCTTCATTGTTGCAGCCCAATTCAGTGGAGGAGCCTACCATTTTCTCTACATGCCTTAACCGGTTCCAAGAATTTTCAAACTCTCCAGATCTGGGGCAAGATTAGGAGTCTGCCAGTAGTGATCCTTATCGACACAGGAAACACTCACAACTTCATTAACATTAGGATACTAAGAAATATAGGTCACGAGGCTATGAAAACTCAAGTATTGTCGGTAAAAGTGGCAGACTGTTCAACCCTGTTTTGTACTAGCGTTTGCAAAAACCTGAAATGGTTCATGGAAGGTAAAGATTACCAAGCGGATATGAAAGTTCTTACCATGACAGGTTATGATATGGTGTTGGGCATAAAGTGGTTAATTACTTTAGGCACTTCAGCCTGGAATTTTGAAAATCTTACATTTTCTTTTGAAATGGAGGGTGCAACTATTACCTTACAAGGGATACCCCAAACACAAATTAATCTTATAGAGGGTCACCAGTTGGAGAAATTTTTAAGGAAGGGCAGCCTGGCTGCCATGGTACAAGCAAAAACAGAGAATGAAGCCCAATTCTTTGCACTTATCACAAGAGCCCAGGAAGAGGTTTCTGAAGATCTTCAGGGGTTGCTTGATGATTTTAGTATTCTGTTCCAGCAACCGGATGACTTACCACCAACAAGAGAGCACGATCATCGAATCCCACTAATGGAAGGCACCAAAGCTGTGTGCTTACACCCCTATCGCTACCCTGCCCTGCAGAAATTGAGAACTTAATCAATGATATGCTGGAAAGGGGAATAATTAGAAAGAGTCACAGTTCGTTTGCTGCTCCCGTGGTGTTGATCAGAAAAAAAAGACTTATCTTGGAGGATGTGTATCGATTATAGGAGGTTGAACTCAGCCACCATTAAAGACAAGTTTCCGATTCTGGTGATAGAAGAACTAATGGAGGAGCTGCATGGATCCAAGGTTTTTTCCAAACTAGATTTGAAATCTGGTTTTCACCAAATACGAATGTACCCGGAAGACTGCCATAAGACTACGTTCCGAACTCATGAGGGCCTGTATGAGTTCCTCGTGATGCCATTTGGCTTGACAAATGCACCTTCCACCTTCCAAAGTTTGATGAATGATGTGTTGAAGCCATTTTTAAGGAAATTTGTGTTGGTTTTCTTTGATGATATACTGGTTTACAATCCAAACTAGAAGGAGCATATATTTCATCTAAGACAAGTATTACTTATATTACAACAACATCAATTAGTGTTAAATAAAGGGAAGTGCAGTTTTGGCTGTAATCAAATTGCATACCTGGGACACATTTTGGATGAAAATGGAATAGCTGCAGATCTGGAGAAACTGGAAGCAATGAGCGCATGGCCCGTTCCATAATCACCAAAACAACTAAAGGGATTCCTAGGCTTAACCGGGTATTACCGTAGATTCATTAAGCAATACGGTTGCATTGCTCGACCCCTTACTTCTCTGCTGAAAAAGGGACAGTTTGGTTGGAACAAAGAAGCAGATGACGCATTTCAGTTGCTGAAACAAATGATGATATCCCCTCTAGTTCTGGTGCTGCCCAATTTTCAAACTCCATTTTTTGTAGAGACAGACGCAAGCGGAGCAGGCATTGGTGCAGTGTTGATGTAGGAAGGTCGCCCAATAGCATTTATCAGCAAAGCTATCGAATCTGGGAAGCTGCCATCATCGACTTATGAAAAGGAATTGATGTCCTTAACGTTTGCTGTGCAGAAGTGGAGAACCTACCTCAGATATAAAATATTTGTGGTGAAAACAGACCATAAAGCGCTTAAGTACCTGCTAGAACAAAGAGTGCAGACTCCTGCACAAGAAAAATGGCTTTACAAATTGGTAGGTTATGATTTCAAAGTTCAGTATAAAAAGGGAAAAGAGAACCTGGTGGCAGATGCGTTATTTTATATATTTCATTCAAGTTAATCTAAAATAAATTTGGTTTTGTAATATAAAAGCCATCACAATCTAATCGAAATTATTACAAACTTTATTTGACTATCATACACTATAATTTATTATTTTATATTTGGTTAAAGTTATATTAATAATTAATAGTCATCTCAACACATTATATATCATTTTGAGACATGTTTTCACATTTTGGGATATTCTAAGAAAATCTAAAAAAATCGGTTATTATATTTTTCATTAGAACTTTTTAAGAGTTTAAAAAATAATCTCATCGTATTTAAAATTACTATGAGTATTCTTAATATATTTCATGATATTTCGAGAGATTTTATGTCAACTTTTATTTATTTTATATATTTTATTCAAGTTAATCTAAAATAAATTCGAATTTGTAACATAAAAGTCATCTAAATCTAATCGAATATATTACAAACTTTATTCGACTATCATATACTATCTTTTATTATTTTATGTTAGGTTAGAGTTATATTAATAATTAATAGTCATCTCAACACATTATATATCATTTTGAGACATGTTTTCACATTTTGGAATATTCTAAGAAAATCTAAAAAACTCGGTTATTACTTTTATAATCAGAACATTTTAAAAGTTTAAAAAATAACCTCATCGTATTTAAAATTACTATGAGTATTATTAATATATTTCATGATATTTCGTGAGATTTTATGTCAACTTTTATTTATTTTATATATTTTATTCAAGTTAATCTAAAATAAATTCGAATTTGTAACATAAAAGTCATCATAATCTAATCGAATATATTACAAACTTTATTTGACTATCATACACTATATTTTATTATTTTATGTTAGGTTAGAGTTATATTAATACTTAATAGTCATCTCAACACATTAGATATCATTTTGAGACATGTTTTCTCATTTTGGGATATTCTAAAAACATCTAAAAAACTCGGTTAATATATTTTTCATCATAACATTTTAAGTGTTTAAAAAATAATCTCATCGTATTTAAAATTACTATGAGTATTCTTAATATATTTCATGATATTTCGTGAGATTTTTTGTGAACTTTTATTTATTTTATATATTTTATTCATGTTAATCTAAAATAAATTCGAATTTGTAACATAAAAGTCATCTTGATCTAATCGAAATTATTAAAAACTTTATTTAACTATCATACACTATATTTTATTATTTTATGTTAGGTTAGAGTTATATTAATAATTAATAGTAATCTCAACACATTATATATCATTTTGAGACATGTTTTCACATTTTGGGATATTCTAAGAAAATCTAAAAAAATCGGTTGTTATATTTTTTATCAGAATTTTTAAGAGTTTAAAAAATAATCTCATCGTATTTAAAATTACTATGAGTATTCTTAATATATTTCATGATATTTCGTGAGATTTTATGTCAACTTTTATTTATTTAATATATTTTATTCAAGTTAATCTAAAATAAATTCGAATTTTTAACATAAAGTCATCTTAATCTAATCGAATATATTACAAACTTTATTTGACTATCATATACTATATTTTATTATTTTATGTTAGGTTAGAATTATATTAATAACTAAAAGTCATCTCAACATATTATATATCATTTTGAGACATGTTTTCTCATTTTGGGATATTCTAAGAAAATCTAAAAAAATAGTTTATTACATTAATAATCAGAACGTTTTAAGAGTTTAAAAAATAATCTTATCGTATTAAAAATTACTATGAGTATTCTTAATATATTTCATGATATTTCGTGAGATTTAATGTCAACTTTCATTTTTTTTTATATATTTCATTCAAGTTAATCTAAAATAAATTTGAATTTATAACATAAAAGTCATCACAATCTAATCGAAATTATTACAAACTTTATTTGACTATCATACACTATATTTTATTATTTTATGTTAGGTTAGAGTTATGTTGGGATATTCTAAGAAAATCTAAAAAAATCGATTATTATATTTTTAATTAGAACTTTTTAAGAGTTTAAAAAATAATCTAATCGTATTTAAAATTACTATGAGTATTCTTAACATATTTCATGATATTTCGTGAGATTTTATGTTAACTTTCATTTATTTTATATATTTTATTCATGTTAATCTAAAATAAATTCGAATTTGTAACATAAAAGTCATCTTAATCTAATCGAATATATTACAAACTTTATTCGACTATCATATACTATATTTTATTATTTTATGTTAGGTTAGAGTTATATTAATAATTAATAGTAATCTCAACACATTATATATCATTTTGAGACATGTTTTCACATTTTGGGATATTCTAAGAAAATCTAAAAAAATCGTTTATTATATTTTTCATCAGAACTTTTTAAGAGTTTAAAAAATAATCTCATCGTATTTAAAATTATTATGAGTATTTTTAATATATTTCATGATATTTCGTGATATTTTATGCAACTTTTATTTATTTTATATATTTTATTCAAGTTTTTTGGGAAAAACGACTTAGCGTCATTTCATTAAAAATTCCCAAAAATGAGAAAAAAAACCACGAGTTTAAGAGATCATTCTAGACAGGCCTAGAATGATTTTGAAGTCGTAACATTCTGAATAAAAGCTAAAAAGCTAAAAACGTAAATGAATTATTTGTTTACAATTCTTTCAATTCTAGTGAGTTTAAAAAACGATAAATTCTAGTTCCTGCAGATATTCCAGTTCTGCTCCGTGATTGGAATTCTTCTCCACGTTCCCGTGAGGGCGCTGCAATCCGATACAATATCTTTCCATAACTCGCCAATGCTCCTGCGGGTTCTGTCATATACCCTTGCATTCTGTTCTTGCTAAATGTTATACACCACTGCTCCAAAGCCACACTTGAACACGCTTGTTGCAAATCTATTTTCCTTGGCTTTGAGTAGTGCTGCTTCTTTGATTTCATTCCATTCGCTCGAGAAACTGGTCAGCTCCAGGCTTTTATAGAATCTGTCCTAAAGCTCCGAAGCAATACAGCAGCTCCCGAATAGGTGATCTATGGTCTCTTCATTTCCTATGCATAGAAGACAACTCGCGTCCGGGATGCTCATACACTTACTGATACGATAACGAGTGCCGAGTCTTTCCCAGAAGGCGAGCCATAGAATGAACTGGTGTCGAGGGATAATCTTCGTTGACCATACAAGAGGAGCCCATTCTACTTTCTGCGCTTTTTCCCAGATTACCTCCCATATTTTCTTCAATACCAGCTTCCCATTGTCCTCAGCTTTCCATTCATGAATATCCGGTCTGTCGTGTAGTTGTATGTTACTTATATGATCAAGTATCCTCTTTCCTTCTGGAATTCTTCTCAAGAGCAAGTTCCAATTCCCGTCTTTGATGTCTCTGATTTTCGCTTTTGCGCAGTCCCTTCTGATACGAGTATTTTGAAACTCTTCCTTTTTGATGATAGGCTGATTTTCAAACCAAGGGTCATGCCAGAATAGAGTGCCTTTCCCGTCCCCTAGTCGGATGTCATAAAGATCTGCAATATCGCTTCTTAGTTTAAGAATCTTTTTTAGAGACCAGCTCATACCTTCGTGAATTTTGCAGGTCCAGATGCTGGTTTCGTGTTTCATAAACCTCGTATGCACCCATTTGATCTATAGTGACTCCTAATTGCGCTCCAAAGCCCACAAATGCTTGAAGGTTAGAGCCTTGTTCCACTCGATACAGTTCTTCAAGTCGATGCCTCCCTCGTCCTTCGGTTTGCAAAGAGCGGTCCATTTGACTTTCTTTCCTCCTATTCCACTACTACCCCAAATAAAGTTTCTCATCAGCGTGTCGAGTTCCTTCATTACCTTCTTCGGAATGACCATTTGCTGCGCCAAATAGCCAACTATGCCCATAACCACGGTTTTGATAAGTTCGATCCTCCCTGCATAAGAAAGTTTTTTTTGCTGCCCAGCCAGATATCGTGTTTTTTACCTTTTCAATCAGCGACTTGCAGTGTGAGATCTCGATCTGCTTCACAGTTAACGGAATTCCTAAGTACCTTATGTGAAAGCTGCCTTCCTTGATGCCCATGATGTTGAAGATTTCCTGCTTTGTTTCGTCCTTCACGCCTCCATAAAATGCTACACTTTTGCTTTCATTAATAGTTAAACCTGTTACCTCAGAAAAGAACGTTAGTGCAGCCTAATAGTTTTAATGGAATCAACGTCTGCGTGCGCTAGAATGAACAAATCGTCAGCAAAGCATAAATGTGTTACCTCCTCTACCTCACAGAATGGGTGAAAGATGTATGGACGATTCTTTCGGAACATCGCGAAGATGCTCTCAAAGATCGCCATGATAGCTACGAAAAGGTAAAAAGAGAGAGGGTCCCCTTGCCTTACCCCGTTTTCACCCTTGAAATAGCATCTGTGGACTCCATTGACGCTAACAACAAAGCAGGATGATGAAACACATTGCACAATCCAATCGATAAAAATCATAGGAAAAGCATAAACAACTAGAAAGTCTCGAATGGCTTCCCATCTAACAGAGTCAAATTAACTTTTTTGAATCCTATTATTCGCGAGGAGCTGGATGAGAAGAAACTCTCATGTCCAGTTCTGTAGTAGAGATGAAATTTAGAAACAACCATCAACTATAACCCTAAAAGAACTAGATTCCGTAAACAACATAGAGGACGAATGAAGGGAATTTCTTTTCGAGGTAATCATATTTGTTTTGGTAAATATGGTCTTCAGGCACTTGAACCCGCTTGGATCACATCTAGACAAATAGAAGCAGGTCGACGAGGAATGACCCGAAATGCACGTCGTGGTGGAAAAATATGGGTACGTATATTTCCAGACAAACCAGTTACAATAAGACCTGCAGAAACACGTATGGGTTCGGGGAAAGGATCCCCCGAATATTGGGTTGCTGTTGTTAAACCGGGTCGAATACTTTATGAAATGGGCGGAGTATCAGAAAATATAGCTAGAAAGGCTATTTCAATAGCGGCGTCCAAAATATCTATACGAACTCAATTTATTATTTCAGGATCGGGATAAGGATGTAAACCCAAAAAAAATAGGACATAAATTGGGAGAATTTTCACCTACTTTAAACTTTCGAGGACATGCAAAAGGCGATAATAAATCTCGTCGTTTTTATATATTTCTGAGGCATGTTTTCAGATTTTGGGATATTCTAAAAATATCTAAAAAAATCGGTTGTTATATTTTTAATCAGAACTTTGTAAGAGTTTAAAAAATAATCTCATCGTATTTAAAATTACTATGAGTATTCTTAACATATTTCATGATATTTCGTGAGATTTTATGTCAACTTTCATTTATTTTATATATTTTATACAAGTTAATCTAAAATAAATTCGAATTTGTAACATAAAAATTTATCTTAATCTAATCGAATATATTACCAACTTTATTCGACTATCATATACTATATTTTATTATTTTATTTTATGTTAGGTTAGAGTTATATTAATAATTAATTGCAATCTCAACACATTATATATCATTTTTAGACATGTTTTCACATTTTGGGATATTCTAAGAATATCTAAAAAAATCGATTATTATATTTTTCATCAGAACTTTTTAAGAGTTTAAAAAATAATCTCATCGTATTTAAAATTATTATGAGTATTCTTAATATATTTCATGATATTTCGTGATATTATATGTCAACTTTTATTTATTTCATATATTTTATTCAAGTTAATCTAAAATAAATTCGAATTTGTAACATAAAAGCCATCACAATCTAATCGAAATTATTACAAACTTTATTTGACTATCATACACTATATTTTATTATTTTATGTTAGGTTAGAGTTATATTAATAATTAATAGTCATCTCAACACATTATATATCATTTTGAGACTTGTTTTCACATTTTGGAATATTCTAAGAAAATCTAAAAACTCGGTTATTATATTTTTAATCAGAACTTTTTAAGAGTTTAAAAAATAATCTCATCGTATTTAAAATTACTATTAGTATTCTTAATATATTTCATGATATTTTGTGAGATTTTATGTCAACTTTCATTTATTTTATATATTTTATTCAAGTTAATCTAAAATAAATTTGAATTTGTAACATAAAAGTCGTCTTAATCTAATCGAATATATTACAAACTTTATTCGACTATCATATACTATATTTTATTATTTTATGTTAGGTTAGAGTTATATTAATAATTAATAGTCATATCAACACATTATATATCACTTTGAGACATGTTTTCACATTTTGGGATATACTAAGAAAATCTAAAAAAATCGTTTATTATATTTTTAATTTGAACTTTTTAAGAGTTTAAAAAATAATCTCATCGTATTTAAAATTACTATGAGTATTCTTAATATATTTAATTATATCTCGTGACATTTTATGTCAACTTTTATTTATTTTATATATTTTATTCAAGTTAATCTAAAATAAATTTGAATTTATAACATAAAAGTCATCTTAATCAAATCGAATATATTACAAACTTTATTTGACAATCATATACTATATTTTATTATTTTATGTTAGGTTAGAGTTATATTAATAACTAAAACTCATCTCAACACATTATATATCATTTCGAGACATGTTTTTTCATTTTGGGATATTCCAAGAAAATATAAAAAAACCGTTTATTACATTTATAATCAAAATGTTTTAAGTGTTTAAAAAATAATCTTATCGTATTTAAAATTACTATGAGTATTCTTAATATATTTCATTATATTTCGTGAGATTTTATGTCAACTTTCATTTATTTTATATATTTCATTCAAGTTAATCTAAAATAAATTTGGTTTTGTAATATAAAAGTCATCATAATCTAATCGAAATTATTACAAACTTTATTTGACTATCATACACTATACTTTATTATTTTATGTTTGGTTAAAGTTATATTAATAATTAATAGTCATCTCAACACATTATATATCATTTTGAGACATGTTTTCACATTTTGGGATATTCTAAGAAAATCTAAAAAAATCGGTTATTATATTTTTCATCAGAACTTTTTAAGAGTTTAAAAAATAATCTCATCGTATTTAAAATTACTATGAGTATTCTTAATTAATTCATGATATTTGGAGAGGTTTTATGTCAACTTTTATTTATTTTATATATTTTATTCAAGTTAATCTAAAATAAATTCGAATTTGTAACATAAAAGTCATCTTAATCTAATCGAATATATTACAAACTTTATTCGACTATCATATACTATCTTTTATTATTTTATGTTAGGTTAGAGTTATATTAATAATTAATAGTCATCTCAACACATTATATATCATTTTGAGACATGTTTTCACATTTTGGAATATTCTAAGAAAATCTAAAAAACTCGGTTATTATTTTTATAATCAGAACATTTTAAAAGTTTAAAAAATAATCTCATCGTATTTAAAATTACTATGAGTATTTTTAATATATTTCATGATTTTTCATGAGATTTTATGTCAACTTTTATTTATTTTATATATTTTATTCAAGTTAATCTAAAATAAATTCGAATTTGTAACATAAAAGTCATATTAATCTAATCGAATATATTACAAACTTTATTTGACTATCATACACTATATTTTATTATTTTATGTTAGGTTAGAGTTATATTAATACTTAATAGTCATCTCAACACATTATATATCATTTTGAGACATGTTTTCTCATTTTGGGATATTCTAAAAACATCTAAAAAAATCGGTTAATATATTTTTCATCATAACATTTTAAGTGTTTAAAAAATAATCTCATCATATTTAAAATTACTATGAGTATTCTTAATATATTTCATGATATTTCGTGAGATTTTATGTGAACTTTTATTTATTTTATATATTTTATTCAAGTTAATCTAAAATAAATTCGAATTTGTAACATAAAAGTCATCTTAATCTAATCGAATATATTACAAACTTTATTCGACTATCATATACTATCTTTTATTATTTTATGTTTGGTTAGAGTTATATTAATAATTAATAGTCATCTCAACACATTATATATCATTTTGAGACATGTTTTCACATTTTGGAATATTTTAAGAAAATCTAAAAAACTCAGTTATTACTTTTATAATCAGAACATTTTAAAAGTTTAAAAAATAATCTCATCGTATTTAAAATTACTATGAGTATTTTTAATATATTTCATGATATTTCGTGAGATTTTATGTCAACTTTTATTTATTTTATATATTTTATTCAAGTTAATCTAAAATAAATTCGAATTTGTAACATAAAAGTCATCTTAATCTAATCGAATATATTACAAACTTTATTTGACTATCATACACTATATTTTATTATTTTATGTTAGGTTAGAGTTATATTAATACTTATAGTCATCTCAACACATTATATATCATTTTGAGACATGTTTTCTCATTTTGGGATATTCTAAAAACATCTAAAAAAATCGGTTAATATATTTTTCATCATAACATTTTAAGTGTTTAAAAAATAATCTCATCGTATTTAAAATTACTATGAGTATTCTTAATATATTTCATGATATTTCGTGAGATTTTATGTGAACTTTTATTTATTTTATATATTTTATTCAAGTTAATCTAAAATAAATTCGAATTTGTAACATAAAAGTCATCTTAATCTAATCGAAATTATTAAAAACTTTATTTAACTACCATACACTATATTTTATTATTTTATGTTAGTTTAGAGTTATATTAATAATTAATAGTAATCTCAACACATTATATATCATTTTGAGACATGTTTTCACATTTTGGGATATTCTAAGAAAATCTAAAAAAATCGGTTGTTATATTTTTTATCAGACTTTTTAAGAGTTTAAAAAATAATCTCATCGTATTTAAAATTACTATGAGTATTCTTAATATATTTCATGATATTTCGTGAGATTTTATGTCATCTTTTATTTATTTTATATATTTTATTCAAGTTAATCTAAAATAAATTCGAATTTGTAACATAAAGTAATCTTAATATAATCGAATATATTACAAACTTTATTTGACTATCATATACTATATTTTATTATTTTATGTTAGGTTAGAATTATATTAATAACTAAAATTATCTCAACATATTATATATCATTTTGAGACATGTTTTCTCATTTTGGGATATTCTAAGAAAATCTAAAAAAATAGTTTATTACATTTATAATCAGAACGTTTTAAGAGTTTAAAAAATAATCTTATCGTATTAAAAATAACTATGAGTATTCTTAATATATTTCATGATATTTCGTGAGATTTAATGTCAACCTTCATTTTTTTTATATATTTCATTCAAGTAAATCTAAAATAAATTTGAATTTATAACATAAAAGCCATCACAATCTAATCGAAATTATTACAAACTTTATTTGACTATCATACACAATATTTTATTATTTTATGTTAGGTTAGAGTTATGTTGGGATATTCTAAAAAAATCTAAAAAATTCGGTTATTATATTTTTAATCAGAACTTTTTAAGAGTTTGAAAAATAATCTCATCGTATTTAAAATTACTATGAGTATTATTAATATATTTCATGATAATTATTGAGATTTTATGTCAACTTTCATTTATTTTATATATTTTATTCAAGTTAATCTAAAATAAATTCGAATTTGTAACATAAAAGTCATCTTAATCTAATAGAATATATTACAAACTTTATTTAACTATCATACACTATATTTTATTATTTTATGTTAGGTTAGAGTTATATTAATAATTAATAGTCATCTCAACACATTATATATCATTCTGAGATATGTTTTCACATTTTGGGATATTCTAAGAAAATCTAAAAAAATCGGTTGTTATATTTTTAATCAGAACTTTTTAAGAGCTTAAAAAATAATCTCATCGTATTTAAAATTACTATGAGTATTCTTAATATATTTCATGATATTTTGTGAGATTTTATGTCAACTTTCATTTATTTTATATATTTTATTCAAGTTAATCTAAAATAACTTCGAATTTGTAACATAAAAGTCATAACAATCTAATCGAAATTATTACAAACTTTATTTGACTATCATACACTATATTTTATTAATTTATGTTAGGTTTGAGTTATATTAATAATTAATAGTCATCTCAACACATTATATATCATTTTGAGACATGTTTTCAAATTTTGGAACTCTAAGAAAATCTAAAAAAATCGGTTATTATATTTTTAATCAGAACTTTTTAAGAGTTTAAAAAATAATCTAATGGTATTTAAAATTACTATGAGTATTCTTAATATATTTCATGATATTTATTGAGATTTTATGTCAACTTTCATTTATTTTATATATTTTATTCAATTTAATCTAAAATAAATTCGAATTTATAACATAAAAGTCATCTTAATCTAATAGAATATATTACAAACTTTATTTGACTATCATACACTATATTTTATTATTTTATGTTAGGTGGTTAGAGTTATATTAATAATTAATAGTCATCTCAACACATTATATATCATTCTGAGATATGTTTTCACATTTTGGGATATTCTAAGAAAATCTAAAAAAATCGGTTGTTATATTTTTAATTAGAACTTTTTAAGAGTTTAAAAAATAATCTCATCGTATTTAAAATTACTATGAGTATTCTTAATATATTTCATGATATTTCGTGAGATTTTATGTCAACTTTCATTTATTTTATATATTTCATTCAAGTTAATCTAAAATAAATTTGGTTTTGTAATATAAAAGCCATCATAATCTAATCGAAATTATTACAAACTTTATTTGACTATCATACACTATATTTTATTATTTTATGTTAGGTTAGAGTTATATTAATAATAAATAGTCATCTCAACACATTATATATCCTTTTGAGACATGTTTTCACATTTTGGGATATTCTAAAAAAATCTAAAAAAATCGGTTATTATATTTTTAATCAGAACTTTTTAAAAGTTTAAAAAATAATCTTATCGTATTTAAAATTACTATGAGTATTCTTAACATATTTCGTCATATTTCGTGAGATTTTATGTCAAATTTCATTTATTTCATATATTTTATTCAAGTTAATCTAAAATAAATTCGAATTTGTAACATAAAAGTCAAAATAATCTAATCGAAATTATTACAAACTTTATTTGACTATCATACACTATATTTTATTATTTTACGCTAGGTTAGAGTTATATTAATAATTAATAGTAATCTCAACACATTATATATCATTTGGAGACATTTTTCAAATTTTGGGATATTCTAAAAAATCTAAAAAAATCGGTTATTATATTTTTAATCAGAACTTTTTAAGAGTTTAAAAAATAATCTCATCGTATTTAAAATTACTATGAGTATTCTTAATATATTTCATGATATTTATTGAGATTTTATGTCAACTTTCATTTATTTTATATATTTTATTCAAGTTAATCTAAAATAAATTCGAATTTGTAACATAAAAGTCATCTTAATCTAATAGAATATATTACAAACTTTATTTGACTATCATACACTATATTTTATTATTTTATGTTAGGTTAGAGTTATATTAATAATTAATAGTCATCTCAACACATTATATATCCTTTTGAGACATGTTTTCACATTTTGGGATATTCTAAAAAAATCTAAAAAAATCGGTTATTATATTTTTAATCAGAACCTTTTAAAAGTTTAAAAAATAATCTTATCGTATTTAAAATTACTATAAGTATTCTTAACATATTTCGTGATATTTCGTGAGATTTTATGTCAAATTTCATTTATTTTATATATTTTATTCAAGTTAATCTAAAATAAATTCGAATTTGTAACATAAAAGTCAAAATAATCTAATCGAAATTATTACAAACTTTATTTGACTATCATACACTATATTTTATTATTTTATGTTAGGTTAGAGTTATATTAATAATTAATAGTAATCTCAACACATTATATATCATTTGGAGACATTTCTCAAATTTTGGGATATTCTAAAAAAATCTAAAAAAATCGGTTATTATATTTTTAATCAGAACTTTTTAAGAGTTTAAAAAATAATCTCATCGTATTTAAAATTACTATGAGTATTCTTAATATATTTCATGATATTTATTGAGATTTTATGTCAACTTTCATTTATTTTATATATTTTATTCAAGTTAATCTAAAATAAATTCGAATTTGTAACATAAAAGTCATCTTAATCTAATAGAATATATTACAAACTTTATTTGACTATCATACACTATATTTTATTATTTTATGTTATGTTAGAGTTATATTAATAATTAATAGTCATCTCAACAAATTATATATATTTCTGAGGCATGTTTTTAGATTTTGGGATATTCTAAAAATATCTAAAAAAATCGGTTGTTATATTTTTAATCAGAACTTTGTAAAAGTTTAAAAAATAATCTTATCGTATTTAAAATTACTATGAGTATTCTTAACATATTTCATGATATTTCGCGAGATTTTATGTCAACTTTAATTTATTTTATAAATTTTATTCAAGTTAATCTAAAATAAATTCGAATTTGTAACATAAAAGTTATCTTAATCTAATCGAATATATTACCAACTTTATTTGACTATCATACACTATATTTTATTATTTTATGTTAGGTTAGAGTTATATTAATAATTAATAGTAATCTCAACACATTATATATCATTTGGAGACATTTTTCAAAATTTGGGATATTCTAAAAAAATCTAAAAAAATCGGTTATTATATTTTTAATCAGAACTTTTTAAGAGTTTAAAAAATAATCTCATCGTATTTAAAATTACTATGAGTATTCTTATTATATTTCATGATATTTCGTGAGATTTTATGTCAAATTTCATTTATTTTATATATTTTATTCAAGTTAATCTAAAATAAATTCGAATTTGTAACATAAAACTCATCACAATCTAATCGAAATTATTACAAACTTTATTTGACTATCATACACTATATTTTATTATTTTATGTTAGGTTAGAGTTATATTAATAATTAATAGTCATCTCAACACATTATATATCCTTTTGAGACATGTTTTCACATTTTGGGATATTCTAAAAAAATCTAAAAAAATCGGTTATTATATTTTTAATCAGAACTTTTTAAAAGTTTAAAAAATAATCTTATCGTATTTAAAATTACTATGAGTATTCTTAACATATTTCATGATATTTCGTGAGATTTTATGTCAAATTTCATTTATTTTATATATTTTATTCAAGTTAATCTAAAATAAATTCGAATTTGTAACATAAAAGTCAAAATAATCTAATCGAAATTATTACAAACTTTATTTGACTATCATACACTATATTTATTATTTTATGTTAGGTTAGAGTTATATTAATAATTAATAGTAATCTCAACACATTATATATCATTTGGAGACATTTTTCAAAATTTGGGATATTCTAAAAAAATCTAAAAAAATCGGTTATTATATTTTTAATCAGAACTTTTTAAGAGTTTAAAAAATAATCTCATCGTATTTAAAATTACTATGAGTATTCTTAATATATTTCATGATATTTATTTAGATTTTATGTCAACTTTCATTTATTTTATATATTTTATTCAAGTTAATCTAAAATAAATTCGAATTTGTAACATAAAAGTCATCTTAATCTAATAGAATATATTACAAACTTTATTTGACTATCATACACTATATTTTATTATTTTATGTTAGGTTAGAGTTATATTAATAATTAATAGTCATCTCAACACATTATATATCCTTTTGAGACATGTTTTCACATTTTGGGATATTCTAAAAAAATCTAAAAAAATCGGTTATTATATTTTTAATCAGAACTTTTTAAAAGTTTAAAAAATAATCTTATCGTATTTAAAATTACTATGAGTATTCTTAACATATTTCGTGATATTTCGTGAGATTTTATGTCAAATTTCATTTATTTTATATATTTTATTCAAGTTAATCTAAAATAAATTCGAATTTGTAACATAAAAGTCAAAATAATCTAATCGAAATTATTACAAACTTTATTTGACTATCATACACTATATTTTATTATTTTATGTTAGGTTAGAGTTATATTAATAATTAATAGTCATCTCAACACATTATATATCCTTTTGAGACATGTTTTCACATTTTGGGATATTCTAAAAAAATCTAAAAAAATCGGTTATTATATTTTTAATCAGAACTTTTTAAAAGTTTAAAAAATAATCTTATCGTATATAAAATTACTATGAGTATTCTTAACATATTTCGTGATATTTCGTGAGATTTTATGTCAAATTTCATTTATTTTATATATTTTATTCAAGTTAATCTAAAATAAATTCGAATTTGTAACATAAAAGTCAAAATAATCTAATCGAAATTATTACAAACTTTATTTGACTATCATACACTATATTTTATTATTTTATGTTAGGTTAGAGTTATATTAATAATTAATAGTAATCTCAACACATTATATATCATTTGGAGACATTTTTCAAATTTTGGGATATTCTAAAAAAATCTAAAAAAATCGTTATTATATTTTTAATCAGAACTTTTTAAGAGTTTAAAAAATAATCTCATCGTATTTAAAATTACTATGAGTATTCTTAATATATTTCTTGATATTTATTGAGATTTTATGTCAACTTTCATTTATTTTATATATTTTATTCAAGTTAATCTAAAATAAATTCGAATTTGTAACATAAAAGTCATATTAATCTAATCGAATATATTACAAACTTTATTGACTATCATACACTATATTTATTATTATGTGTATGTTAGAGTTATATTAATAATTAATAGTCATCTCAACACATTATATATCATTTTGAGACATGTTTTCACATTTTGGATATTCTAAGAAATATCTAAAAAATCGGTTGTTATATTTTAATCAGAACTTTTTAAGAGTTTAAAAAATAATCTTATCGTATTTAAAATTACTATGAGTATTCTTAATATATTTCATGATATTTTGTGAGATTTTATGTCAACTTTCATTTATTTTATATATTTTATTCAAGTTAATCTAAATCAAATTTGAATTTGTAACATAAAAGTCATCTTAATCTAATCGAATATATTACCAAACTTATTCGACTAATCATACATATTTTTATTATTTTATTTGTTAGGTTAGAGTTATATTAATTAGTAATTGTCATATCAACACATTATTATATCATTTTGAGACATGTTTTCACATTTTGGGATATTCAAAGAAAATAAAAAAAATCGGTTATTATATTTTTAATCAGAACTTTTTAAGAGTTTAAAAAATAATCCTATCGTATTTAAAATTATTATGAGTATTCTTAATATATTTCATGATATTTCGCGATATTTTATGTCAACTTTTATTTATTTTATATATTTTATTTAAGTTAATCTAAAATAAATTCGAATTTGTAACATAAAAGCCATCAAAATCTAATCGAAATTATTACAAACTTTATTTGACTATCATACACTGTATTTATTATTTTATGTTAGGTTAGAGTTATATTAATAATTAATAGTCATCTCAACACATTATATATCATTTTGAGACTTGTTTTCACATTTTGGGATATTCTAAGAAAATCTAAAAAAATCGGTTATTATATTTTTAATCAGAACTTTTTAAGAGTTTAAAAAATTAATCTCATCGTATTTAAATTTACTATGAGTATTTTTAATATATTTCATGATATTTTGTGAGATTTTATGTAAACTTTCATTTATTTCATATATTTTATTCAAGTTAATCTAAAATAAATTCGAATTTGTAACATAAAAGCCATAACAATCTAATCAAAATTATTACAAACTTTATTTGACTATCATACACTATATTTTATTATTTTATGTTAGGTTAGAGATATATTAATAATTAATAGTCATCTAAACATATTATATATCCTTTTGAGACATGTTTTCACATTTTGGGATATTCTAAAAAAATCTAAAAAAATCGGTTATTATATTTTTAATCAGAACTTTTTAAGAGTTTAAAAAATAATCTTATCGTATTTAAAATTACTATGAGTATTCTTAATATATTTCATGATATTTATTGAGATTTTATGTCAACTTTCATTTATTTTATATATTTTATTCAAGTTAATCTAAAATAAATTCGAATTTGTAACATAAAAGTCATCTTAATCTAATAGAATATATTACAAACTTTATTTAACTATCATACACTATATTTTATTATTTTATGTTAGGTTAGAGTTATATTAATAATTAATAGTCATCTCAACACATTATATATCATTCTGAGATATGTTTTCACATTTTGGGATATTCTAAGAAAATCTAAAAAAATCGGTTGTTATATTTTTAATCAGAACTTTTTAAGAGTTTAAAAAATAATCTCATCGTATTTAAAATTACTATGAGTATTCTTAATATATTTCATGATATTTTGTGAGATTTTATGTCAACTTTCATTTATTTTATATATTTTATTCAAGTTAATCTAAAATAACTTCGAATTTGTAACATAAAAGTCATAACAATCTAATCGAAATTATTACAAACTTTATTTGACTATCATACACTATATTTTATTAATTTATGTTAGGTTTGAGTTATATTAATAATTAATAGTCATCTCAACACATTATATATGATTTTGAGACATGTTTTCAAATTTTGGGATATTCTAAGAAAATCTAAAAAAATCGGTTATTATATTTTTAATTAGAACTTTTTAAGAGTTTAAAAAATAATCTCATCGTATTTAAAATTACTATGAGTATTCTTAATATATTTCATGATATTTATTGAGATTTTATGTCAACTTTCATTTATTTTATATATTTTATTCAATTTAATCTAAAATAAATTCGAATTTATAACATAAAAGTCATCTTAATCTAATAGAATATATTACAAACTTTATTTGACTATCATACACTATATTTTATTATTTTATGTTAGGTTTGAGTTATATTAATAATTAATAGTCATCTCAACACATTATATATCATTCTGAGACATGTTTTCACATTTTGGGATATTCTAAGAAAATCTAAAAAAATCGGTTGTTATATTTTTAATCAGAACTTTTTAAGAGTTTAAAAAATAATCTCATCGTATTTAAAATTACTATGAGTATTCTTAATATATTTCATGATATTTCGTGAGATTTTATGTCAACTTTCATTTATTTTATATATTTCATTCAAGTTAATCTAAAATAAATTTGGTTTTGTAATATAAAAGACATCACAATCTAATCGAAATTATTACAAACTTTATTTGACTATCATACACTATACTTTATTATTTTATGTTTGGTTAAAGTTATATTAATAATTAATTGTCATCTCATCACATTATATATCATTTTGAGACATGTTTTCACATTTTGGGATATTCTAAGAAAATCTAAAAAAATCGGTTATTATATTTTTCATCAGAATTTTTTAAGAGTTTAAAAAATAATCTCATAGTATTTAAAATTAATATGAGTATTCTTAATATATTTCATGATATTTCGAGAGATTTTATGTCAACTTTTATTTATTTTATATATTTTATTTAAGTTAATCTAAAATAAATTCGAATTTGTAACATAAAAGGCATCTTAATCTAATCGAATATATTACAAACTTTATTCGACTATCATATACTATATTTTATTATTTTATGTTAGGTTAGAGTTATATTTATAATTAATAGTCATCTCAACACATTATATATCATTTTGAGACATGTTTTCACATTTTGGGATATTCTAAGAAAATCTAAAAAAATCGGTTATTACATTTATAATCAGAACATTTTAAAAGTTTAAAAAATAATCTCATCGTATTTAAAATTATTATGAGTATTCTTAATATATTTCATGATATTTAGTGAGATTTTATGTCAACTTTCATTTATTTTATATATTTTATTCAAGTTAATCTAAAATAAATTCGAATTTGTAACATAAAAGTCATCTTAATCTAATCGAATATATTACAAACTTTATTTGACTATCATACACTATATTTTATTATTTTATTATTTTATTTTAGGTTAGTGTTATATTAATAATTAATAGTCATCTCAACACATTATATATCATTTTGAGACATGTTTTCTCATTTTGGGATATTCTAAAAAAATCTAAAAAATACGGTTAATATATTTTTAATCATAACTTTTTAAGTGTTTAAAAAATAATCTCATCGTATTTAAAATTACTATGAGTATTCTTAATATATTTCATGATATTTCGTGAGATTTTATGTCAACTTATATTTATTTTATATATTTTATTCAAGTTGATTTAAAATAAATTCGAATTTGTAACATAAAAGTCATCACAATCTAATCGAAATTATTAACAACTTTATTTAACTATCATACACTATATTTTATTATTTTATGTTAGTTTAGAGTTATATTAATAATTTATAGTCATCTCAACAAGTTATATATCATTTTTAGACATGTTTTCACATTTTGGGATATTCTAAGAAAATCTTAAAAAATCGGTTATTATATTTTTAATCAGAACTTTTTAAGAGTTTAAAAAATAATCTTATCGTATTTAAAATTACTATGATTATTCTTAATATATTTCATGATATTTCGTGAGATTTTATGTCAACTTTCATTTATTTTATATTTTTTATTCAAGTTAATCTAAAATAAATTCGAATTTGTAACATAAAAGTTATCTTAATCTAATCGAATATATTACAAACTTTATTTGACTATCATACACTATATTTTATTATTTTATGTTATATTAGAGTTATATTAATAATTAATTGTCATCTCAACACATTATATATCCTTTTGAGACATGTTTTCACATTTTAGGATATTCTAAAAAAATCTAAAAAAATCGATTGTTATATTTTTAATCAGAACTTTTTAAGAGTTTAAAAAATAATCTTATCGTATTTCAAATTACTATTAGTATTCTTAATATATTTCATGATATTTCATGAGATTTTATGTCAACTTTCATTTATTTTATATATTTTATTCAAGTTAAACTAAAATAAATTCGAATTTGTAACATAAAAGTCATCTTAATCTAATCGAATATATTACAAACTTTATTTGACTATCATAAACTATTTTTTATTATTTTATGTTAGGTTAGAGTTATATTAATAATTTATAGTCATCTCAACACATTATATATCATTTGAGACATGTTTTCACATTTTGGGATATTCTTATAAAATCTAAAAAAATCGGTTGTTATATTTTTAATCAGAACTTTTTAAGAGTTTAAAAACAATCTCATCGTATTTAAAATTACCATGAGTATTCTTAATATATTTCATGATATTTTGTGAGATTTTATGTCAACTTTCATTTATTTTATATATTTTATTCAAGTTAATCTAAAATAAATTCGAATTTGTAACATAAAAGTCATAACAATCTAATCGAAATTATTACAAACTTTATTTGACTATCATACACTATATTTTATTAATTTATGTTAGGTTAGAGTTATATTTATAATTAATAGTCATCTCAACACATTATATATCATTTTGAGACATGTTTTCAAATTTTGGGATATTCTAAGAAAATCTAAAAAAATCGGTTATTATATTTTTAATCAGAACTTTTTAAGAGTTTAAAAAATAATCTCATCGTATTTAAAATTACTATGAGTATTCTTAATATATTTCATGATATTTATTGAGATTTTATGTCAACTTTCATTTATTTTATATATTTTATTCAATTTAATCTAAAATAAATTCGAATTTATAACATAAAAGTCATCTTAATCTAATAGAATATATTACAAACTTTATTTGACTATCATACACTATATTTTATTATTTTATGTTAGGTGGTTAGAGTTATATTAATAATTAATAGTCATCTCAACACATTATATATCATTTTGAGACATGTTTTCAAATTTTGGGATATTCTAAGAAAATCTAAAAAATCGGTTATTATATTTTTAATTAGAACTTTTTAAGAGTTTAAAAAATAATCTCATCGTATTTAAAATTACTATGAGTATTCTTAATATATTTCATGATATTTATTGAGATTTTATGTCAACTTTCATTTATTTTATATATTTTATTCAATTTAATCTAAAATAAATTCGAATTTGTAACATAAAAGTCATCTTAATCTAATAGAATATATTACAAACTTTATTTGACTATCATACACTATATTTTATTATTTTATGTTAGGTGGTTAGAGTTATATTAATAATTAATAGTCATCTCAACACATTATATATCATTCTGAGACATGTTTTCACATTTTGGGATATTCTAAGAAAATCTAAAAAAATCGGTTGTTATATTTTTAATCAGAACTTTTTAAGAGTTTAAAAAATAATCTCATCGTATTTAAAATTACTATGAGTATTCTTAATATATTTCATGATATTTCGTGAGATTTTATGTCAACTTTCATTTATTTTATATATTTCATTCAAGTTAATCTAAAATAAATTTGGTTTTGTAATATAAAAGCCATCACAATCTAATCGAAATTATTACAAACTTTATTTGACTATCATACACTATACTTTATTATTTTATGTTTGGTTAAAGTTATATTAATAATTAATAGTCATCTCATCACATTATATATCATTTTGAGACATGTTTTCACATTTTGGGATATTCTAAGAAAATCTAAAAAAATCGGTTATTATATTTTTCATCAGAATTTTTTAAGAGTTTAAAAAATAATCTCATAGTATTTAAAATTAATATGAGTATTCTTAATATATTTCATGATATTTCGAGAGATTTTATGTCAACTTTTATTTATTTTATATATTTTATTTAAGTTAATCTAAAATAAATTCGAATTTGTAACATAAAAGGCATCTTAATCTAATCGAATATATTACAAACTTTATTCGACTATCATATACTATATTTTATTATTTTATGTTAGGTTAGAGTTATATTTATAATTAATAGTCATCTCAACACATTATATATCATTTTGAGACATGTTTTCACATTTTGGGATATTCTAAGAAAATCTAAAAAAATCGGTTATTACATTTATAATCAGAACATTTTAAAAGTTTAAAAAATAATCTCATCGTATTTAAAATTATTATGAGTATTCTTAATATATTTCATGATATTTAGTGAGATTTTATGTCAACTTTCATTTATTTTATATATTTTATTCAAGTTAATCTAAAATAAATTCGAATTTGTAACATAAAAGTCATCTTAATCTAATCGAATATATTACAAACTTTATTTGACTATCATACACTATATTTTATTATTTTATTATTTTATTTTAGGTTAGTGTTATATTAATAATTAATAGTCATCTCAACACATTATATATCATTTTGAGACATGTTTTCTCATTTTGGGATATTCTAAAAAAATCTAAAAAATACGGTTAATATATTTTTAATCATAACTTTTTAAGTGTTTAAAAAATAATCTCATCGTATTTAAAATTACTATGAGTATTCTTAATATATTTCATGATATTTCGTGAGATTTTATGTCAACTTATATTTATTTTATATATTTTATTCAAGTTGATTTAAAATAAATTCGAATTTGTAACATAAAAGTCATCACAATCTAATCGAAATTATTAACAACTTTATTTAACTATCATACACTATATTTTATTGTTTTATGTTAGGTTAAAGTTATATTAATAACTAAAAGTCATCTCAACAATTTATATATTTTTTTTAGACATGTTTTCTCATTTTGGGATATTCTAAGAAAATCGGTTATTATATTTTTAATCAGAACTTTTTAAGAGTTTAAAAAATAATCTTATCGTATTTAAAATTACTATGACTATTCTTAATATATTTCATGATATTTCGTGAGATTTTATGTCAACTTTCATTTATTTTATATTTTTATTCAAGTTAATCTAAAATAAATTCGAATTTGTAACATAAAAGTTATCTTAATCTAATCGAATATATTACAAACTTTATTTGACTATCATACACTATATTTTATTATTTTATGTTAGTTTAGAGTTATATTAATAATTAATTGTCATCTCAACACATTATATATCATTTTGAGACATGTTTTCACATTTTAGGATATTCTAAAAAATCTAGTAAAAATCATTGTTATATTTTTAATCAGAACTTTTTAAGAGTTTAAAAAATAATCTTATCGTATTTAAAATTATTATGAGTATTCTTAATATATTTCATGATATTTCATGAGATTTTATGTCAACTTTCATTTATTTTATATATTTTATTCAAGTTAATCTAAAATAAATTCGAATTTGTAACATAAAAGTCATCTTAATCTAATCGAATATATTACAAACTTTATTTGACTATCATAAACTATATTTATTATTTTATGTTAGGTTAGAGTTATATTAATAATTTATAGTCATCTCAACACATTATATATCATTTTGAGACATGTTTTCACATTTTGGGATATTCTAATAAAATCTAAAAAAATCGGTTGTTATATTTTTAATCAGAACTTTTTAAGAGTTAAAAAATAATCTCATCGTATTTAAAATTACCATGAGTATTCTTAATATATTTCATGATATTTTGTGAGATTTTATGTCAACTTTCATTTATTTTATATATTTTATTCAAGTTAATCTAAAATAAATTCGAATTTGTAACATAAAAGTCATAACAATCTAATCGAAATTATTACAAACTTTATTTGACTATCATACACTATATTTTATTAATTTATGTTAGGTTTGAGTTATATTAATAATTAATAGTCATCTCAACACATTATATATCATTTTGAGACATGTTTTCAAATTTTGGGATATTCTAAGAAAATCTAAAAAAATCGGTTATTATATTTTTAATCAGAACTTTTTAAGAGTTTAAAAAATAATCTCATCGTATTTAAAATTACTATGAGTATTCTTAATATATTTCATGATATTTATTGAGATTTTATGTCAACTTTCATTTATTTTATATATTTTATTCAATTTAATCTAAAATAAATTCGAATTTATAACATAAAAGTCATCTTAATCTAATAGAATATATTACAAACTTTATTTGACTATCATACACTATATTTTATTATTTTATGTTAGGTGGTTAGAGTTATATTAATAATTAATAGTCATCTCAACACATTATATATGATTTTGAGACATGTTTTCAAATTTTGGGATATTCTAAGAAAATCTAAAAAAATCGGTTATTATATTTTTAATTAGAACTTTTTAAGAGTTTAAAAAATAATCTCATCGTATTTAAAATTACTATGAGTATTCTTAATATATTTCATGATATTTATTGAGATTTTATGTCAACTTTCATTTATTTTATATATTTTATTCAATTTAATCTAAAATAAATTCGAATTTATAACATAAAAGTCATCTTAATCTAATAGAATATATTACAAACTTTATTTGACTATCATACACTATATTTTATTATTTTATGTTAGGTTTGAGTTATATTAATAATTAATAGTCATCTCAACACATTATATATCATTCTGAGACATGTTTTCACATTTTGGGATATTCTAAGAAAATCTAAAAAAATCGGTTGTTATATTTTTAATCAGAACTTTTAAGAGTTTAAAAAATAATCTCATCGTATTTAAAATTACTATGAGTATTCTTAATATATTTCATGATATTTCGTGAGATTTTATGTCAACTTTCATTTATTTTATATATTTCATTCAAGTTAATCTAAAATAAATTTGGTTTTGTAATATAAAAGACATCACAATCTAATCGAAATTATTACAAACTTTATTTGACTATCATACACTATACTTTATTATTTTATGTTTGGTTAAAGTTATATTAATAATTAATAGTCATCTCATCACATTATATATCATTTTGAGACATGTTTTCACATTTTGGGATATTCTAAGAAAATCTAAAAAAATCGGTTATTATATTTTTAATCAGAATTTTTTAAGAGTTTAAAAAATAATCTCATAGTATTTAAAATTACTATTAGTATTCTTAATATATTTCATGATATTTCGAGAGATTTTATGTCAACTTTTATTTATTTTATATATTTTATTTAAGTTAATCTAAAATAAATTCGAATTTGTAACATAAAAGTCATCTTAATCTAATCGAATATATTACAAACTTTATTCGACTATCATATACTATCTTTTATTATTTTATGTTAGGTTAGAGTTATACTTATAATTAATAGTCATCTCAACACATTATATATCATTTTGAGACATGTTTTCACATTTTGGGATATTCTAAGAAAATCTAAAAAAAATCGGTTATTACATTTATAATCAGAACATTTTAAAAGTTTAAAAAATAATCTCATCGTATTTAAAATTATTATGAGTATTCTTAATATATTTCATGATATTTAGTGAGATTTTATGTCAACTTTCATTTATTTTATATATTTTATTCAAGTTAATCTAAAATAAATTCGGATTTGTAACATAAAAGTCATCTTAATCTAATCGAATATATTACAAACTTTATTTGACTATCATACACTATATTTAATTATATTAAATTAGGTTAGTGTTATATTAATAATTAATAGTCATCTCAACACATTATATATCATTTTGAGACATGTTTTCTCATTTTGGGATATTCTAAAAAAACGGTTAATATATTTTTAATCATAACTTTTTAAGTGTTTAAAAAATAATCTCATCGTATTTAAAATTACTATGAGTATTCTTAATATATTTCATGATATTTCGTGAGATTTTATGTCAACTTATATTTATTTTATATATTTTATTCAAGTTGATTTAAAATAAATTCGAATTTGTAACATAAAAGTCATCACAATCTAATCGAAATTATTAACAACTTTATTTAACTATCATACACTATATTTTATTATTTTATGTTAGTTTAGAGTTATATTAATAATTTATAGTCATCTCAACAAGTTATATATCATTTTTAGACATGTTTTCACATTTTGGGATATTCTAAGAAAATCTTAAAAAATCGGTTATTATATTTTTAATCAGAACTTTTTAAGAGTTTAAAAAATAATCTTATCGTATTTAAAATTACTATGATTATTCTTAATATATTTCATGATATTTCGTGAGATTTTATGTCAACTTTCATTTATTTTATATATTTTATTCAAGTTAATCTAAAATAAATTCGAATTTGTAACATAAAAGTTATCTTAATCTAATCGAATATATTACAAACTTTATTTGACTATCATACACTATATTTTATTATTTTATGTTATATTAGAGTTATATTAATAATTAATTGTCATCTCAACACATTATATATCCTTTTGAGACATGTTTTCACATTTTAGGATATTCTAAAAAAATCTAAAAAAATCGATTGTTATATTTTTAATCAGAACTTTTTAAGAGTTTAAAAAATAATCTTATCGTATTTCAAATTACTATTAGTATTCTTAATATATTTCATGATATTTCATGAGATTTTATGTCAACTTTCATTTATTTTATATATTTTATTCAAGTTAAACTAAAATAAATTCGAATTTGTAACATAAAAGTCATCTTAATCTAATCGAATATATTACAAACTTTATTTGACTATCATAAACTATTTTTTATTATTTTATGTTAGGTTAGAGTTATATTAATAATTTATAGTCATCTCAACACATTATATATCATTTTGAGACATGTTTTCACATTTTGGGATATTCTTATAAAATCTAAAAAAATCGGTTGTTATATTTTTAATCAGAACTTTTTAAGAGTTTAAAAACAATCTCATCGTATTTAAAATTACCATGAGTATTCTTAATATATTTCATGATATTTTGTGAGATTTTATGTCAACTTTCATTTATTTTATATATTTTATTCAAGTTAATCTAAAATAACTTCGAATTTGTAACATAAAAGTCATAACAATCTAATCGAAATTATTACAAACTTTATTTGACTATCATACACTATATTTTATTAATTTATGTTAGGTTTGAGTTATATTTATAATTAATAGTCATCTCAACACATTATATATCATTTTGAGACATGTTTTCAAATTTTGGGATATTCTAAGAAAATCTAAAAAAATCGGTTATTATATTTTTAATCAGAACTTTTTAAGAGTTTAAAAAATAATCTCATCGTATTTAAAATTACTATGAGTATTCTTAATATATTTCATGATATTTATTGAGATTTTATGTCAACTTTCATTTATTTTATATATTTTATTCAATTTAATCTAAAATAAATTCGAATTTATAACATAAAAGTCATCTTAATCTAATAGAATATATTACAAACTTTATTTGACTATCATACACTATATTTTATTATTTTATGTTAGGTGGTTAGAGTTATATTAATAATTAATAGTCATCTCAACACATTATATATCATTTTGAGACATGTTTTCAAATTTTGGGATATTCTAAGAAAATCTAAAAAAATCGGTTGTTATATATTTAATCAGAACTTTTTAAGAGTTTAAAAAATAATCTCATCGTATTTCAAATTACTATGAGTATTCTTAATATATTTCATGATATTTATTGAGATTTTATGTCAACTTTCATTTATTTTATATATTTTATTCAATTTAATCTAAAATAAATTCGAATTTATAACATAAAAGTCATCTTAATCTAATAGAATATATTACAAACTTTATTTGACTATCATACACTATATTTTATTATTTTATGTTAGGTGGTTAGAGTTATATTAATAATTAATAGTCATCTCAACACATTATATATCATTTTGAGACATGTTTTCACATTTTGGGATATTCTAAGAAAATCTAAAAAAATCGGTTATTATATTTTTCATCAAAATTTTTTAAGAGTTTAAAAAATAATCTCATAGTATTTAAAATTACTATGAGTATTCTTAATATATTTCATGATATTTCTAGAGATTTTATGTCAACTTTTATTTATTTTATATATTTTATTTAAGTTAATCTAAAATAAATTCGAATTTGTAACATAAAAGGCATCTTAATCTAATCGAATATATTACAAACTTTATTCGACTATCATATACTATCTTTTATTATTTTATGTTAGGTTAGAGTTATATTTATAATTAATAGTCATCTCAACACATTATATATCATTTTGAGACATGTTTTCACATTTTGGGATATTCTAAGAAAATCTAAAAAAATCAGTTATTACATTTATAATCAGAACATTTTAAAAGTTTAAAAAATAATCTCATCGTATTTAAAATTATTATGAGTATTCTTAATATATTTCATGATATTTAGTGAGATTTTATGTCAACTTTCATTTATTTTATATATTTTATTCAAGTTAATCTAAAATAAATTCGGATTTGTAACATAAAAGTCATCTTAATCTAATCGAATATATTACAAACTTTATTTGACTATCATACACTATATTTTATTATTTTATTTTAGGTTAGAGTTATATTAATAATTAATAGTCATCTCAACACATTATATATCATTTTGAGACATGTTTTCTTATTTTGGGATATTCTAAAAAAATCTAAAAAAATCGGTTAATATATTTTTAATCATAACCTTTTAAGTGTTTAAAAAATAATCTCATCGTATATAAAATTACTATGAGTATTCTTAATATATTTCATGATATTTCGTGAGATTTTATGTCAACTTATATTTATTTTATATATTTTATTCAAGTTGATTTAAAATAAATTCGAATTTGTAACATAAAAGTCATCACAATCTAATCGAAATTATTAACAACTTTATTTAACTATCATACACTATATTTTATTATTTTATGTTAGGTTAGAGTTATATTAATAATTAATAGTCATCTCAACAAGTTATATATCATTTTTAGACATGTTTTCACATTTTGGGATATTCTAAGAAAATCTTAAAAAATCGGTTATTATATTTTTAATCAGAACTTTTTAAGAGTTTAAAAAATAATCTTATCGTATTTAAAATTACTATGATTATTCTTAATATATTTCATGATATTTCGTGAGATTTTATGTCAACTTTCATTTATTTTATATTTTTTATTCAAGTTAATCTAAAATAAATTCGAATTTGTAACATAAAAGTCATATTAATCTAATCGAATATATTACAAACTTTATTTGACTATCATAAACTATATTTTATTATTTTATGTTAGGTTAGAGTTATATTAATAATTTATAGTCATCTAAACACATTATATATCATTTTGAGACATGTTTTCACATTTTGGGATATTCTTAGAAAATCTAAAAAAATCGGTTGTTATATTTTTAATCAGAACTTTTTAAGAGTTTAAAAAAAATCTCATCGTATTTAAAATTACCATGAGTATTCTTAATATATTTCATGATATTTCTTGAGATTTTATGTCAACTTTCATTTCTTTTATATATTTTATTCAAGTTAATTTAAAATTAATTCGAATTTAAAACATAAAAGCCATCACAATCTAATCGAAATTATTACAAACTTTATTTGACTATCATACACTATATTTTATTATTTTATTTTATGTTAGGTTAGAGTTATATTAATAATTAATAGTCATCTCAACACATTATATATATCATTTTGAGACATGTTTTCACATTTTGGGATATTCTAAGAAAATTTAAAAAAATCGTTTATTATATTTTTCATCAGAACTTTTTAAGAGTTTAAAAAATAATCTCATCGTATATAAAATTATTATGAGTATTCTTAATATATTTCATGATATTTCGAGAGATTTTATGTCAACTTCTATTTATTTTATATATTTTATTCAAGTTAATCTAAAATAAATTCGAATTTATAACAGAAAAGCCATCACAATCTAATCGAAATTATTACAAACTTTATTTAACTATCATACACTGTATTTTATTATTTTATGTTAGGTTAGAGTTATATTAATAATTAATAGTAATCTCAACACATTGTATATCATTCTGAGACATGTTTTCACATTTTTGGATATTTTAAGATAATCTAAAAAAATCGGTTATTATATTTTTCATCAGAACTTTTTAAGAGTTTAAAATATAATCTTATCGTATTTAAAATTACTATGAGTATTCTTAATATATTTCATGATATTTCGTGAGATTTTATGTCAACTTTCATTTATTTTATATATTTTATTCAAGTTAATCTAAAATAAATTCGAATTTGTAACATAAAAGTCATCTTAATCTAATCGAAAAAATTACAAACTTTATTTGACTATCATATACTATATTTTATTATTTTATGTTAGGTTAGAGTCATATTAATAATTAATAGTCAGCTCAACACATTATATATCATTCTGAGACATGTTTTCACATTTTGGGATATTCTAAGAAAATCTAAAAAAATCGGTTGTTATATTTTTAATCAGAACTTTTTAAGAGTTTAAAAAATAATCTTATCGTATTTAAAATTACTATGAGTATTCTTAATATATTTCATGATATTTCGTGAGATTTTATGTCAACTTTCATTTATTTTATATATTTTATTCAAGTTAATCTAAAATAAATTCGAATTTGTAACATAAAAGTCATCACAATCTAATCGAAATTATTACAAACTTTATTTGACTATCATACACTATATTTTATTATTTTATGTTAGGTTAGAGTTTTATTAATAATTTATAGTCATCTCAACACATTATATATTATTCTAAGACATGTTTTCACATTTTGGGATATTCTAAGAAAATCTAAAAAAATCGATTGTTATATTTTTAATCAGAACTTTTTAAGAGTTTAAAAAATAATCTCATCGTATTTAAAATTACTATGATTATTCTTAATATATTTCATGATATTTCGTGAGATTTTATGTCAACTTTCATTTATTTTATATATTTTATTCAAGTTAATCTAAAATAAATTCGAATTTGTAACATAAAAGCCATCACAATCTAATCGAAATTATTACAAACTTTATTTGACTATCATACACTATATTTTATTATTTTATGTTAGGTTAGAGTTATATTAATAATTAATAGTCATCTCAACACAATATATATCATTCTGAGACATGTTTTCATATCTTAATAATTACTTGAGTCGATTTTTAATATGCCTTAGCCAGAAAGCATACATTTCTTTTAAAAAGTACCAATCAGGGAATGGACCAAAAACGCTGAGCTACACCATATTGGTAGTAAAGCAAGCAAATATAAAAGTTCTAGCAAGTCAAATTAAGAAATTGATATTAAATGAACTATAGTAGGTCTACCCAGTATAACAAACTTGAAAGTATAAGGTATTTTTGTACATGCTAATTAAGTCACCATAGATGTCATGCAATACCCTACACGATATTCAACAGCTGAATCTAAAGTGGCTAAGGCAGCAGATGGGATTGGTGAGCCAGGAGCCTCTCTTGTTCAATCAAACCATACGACACAACATCGCCTATGGATGCTCACAGAACACCCATGTTTCAGAAACTGATGTTATAGAAGCAGCTCTGTTTGGCTAATGCCCACGAATTCTATCTGTGGAGAAGACATTTAAATTTTTTAGAATAACATTCTTGTTAAGAGGTGATCAAACTGTTATTTATTAATCATAATATATATATATATATATATATATATATATATATATATTAAATGATTTGTAACTTTTAGTGTAATTTTATTTTTTAAAGAATAAGTTAAAATATATATATATATAAGAATTCATATATAACATGAAAGATCATCGATTTTTTCTTAATTACATGTGTCTCTGCCCCCACTATCACCAAATTGTTTACGAACACCTTATAACAATGCAAACTGCTCTAGATAAGAAGGAAGATGTGCCAGATACAATTGTTTGACGGATATATACCATTGTTCCATATACGAGCTGTCCTTGGAATATTAGACCGTATATATTCCACTTTCTTTGTGACCTGTGAAACCCTAGATATTTCCAAGACAATTCAGAATAGCTTATTGTTAGTTAAGAGTTAAAAAAATAAAAAATTGTCATGGAAAATTGAGTTCGTGTAATCAATTCATCATTACTAGTTATGAAAATTTATTAACATTCATCATATAATTTGAATTTGGAAGACAATACATGTTTAATTTCATTTCACTTTCAAATGATGAAAATTCATCATTACTAGTTATGAAAATTTATTAACATTCATCATATAATTTGAATTTGGAAGACAATACATGTTTAATTTCATTTCATTTTCAAATGATGAATATCTTTCTTTTGATAAATATAGTTTTCATTTTAAAATATTAATTAGTTAATGAAGATCTTTGAACAAAATGGCCAAATATGATAAAAAAAAAATATATCAAGCCAAATGCAATAATAATTAATGACCATTCAAAAGTGACAACTAAATTCATAATGTAATAATACATATCAAGTCAAATATCCAACTGCCACCCACCGAACCCGTTTAGACCAATATCCCAAATTTCATTATTTCCCCTTAAGCCCATAGGCCCAGACTACTAAGACCAATACTCCATTTGTTGTAGAGACAGACGCAAGCGGAGCAGGCATTGGTGTAGTGTTGATGTAGGAAGGTCGCCCAATAGCATTTATCAGCAAAGCTATCGAATCCGGGAAGCTGCCATCATCGACTTATGAAAAGGAATTGATGTCCTTAACGTTTGCTGTGCAGAAGTGGAGAACCTACCTCAGATATAAAACATTTTTGGTGAAAACAGACCGTAAAGCGCTTAAGTACCTGCTAGAACAAAGAGTGCAGACTCCTGCACAAGAAAGATGGCTTTACAAATTGGTAGGTTATGATTTCAAAGTTCAGTATAAAAAGGGAAAAGAGAACCTGGTGGCAGATACGTTATCCAGGCGGGATACAAGGGTCCAATGCGCAGGAATTTCGGTATACCATACAGCTGTACAAAAACAAATACAAGAAACGTATGTCACAAATCTAAATCTGGTCAAGCTTGTTCAAGAAATAAGTGATGCACCAAATTCATGAGTTTTAGACATGTATATATCATTATATATCATTTTTAGACATGTTTTCACATTTTGGGATATTCTAAGAAAATCTAAAAAAATCGATTATTATATTTTTCATCAGAACTTTTTAAGAGTTTAAAAAATAATCTCATCGTATTTAAAATTATTATGAATATTCATAATATATTTCATGATATTTCGTGATATTTTATGTCAACTTTTATTTATTTTATATATTTTATTCAAGTTAATCTAAAATAAATTCGAATTTGTAACATAAAAGCCATCACAATTTAATCGAAATTATTACAAACTTTATTTGACTATCATACACTATATTTTATTATTTTATGTTAGGTTAGAGTTATATTAATAATTAATAGTCATCTCAACACATTATATATCATTTTGAGACATGTTTTCACATTTTGGAATATTCTAAGAAAATCTAAAAAAATCGGTTATTATATTTTTAATCAGAACTTTTTAAGAGTTTAAAAAATTATCTCATCGTATTTAAAATTACTATGAGTATTCTTAATATATTTCATGATATTTCGTGAGATTTTATGTCAACTTTCATTTATTTTATATATTTTATTCAAGTTAATCTAAAATAAATTTGAATTTGTAACATAAAAGTCATCTTAATCTAATCGAATATATTACAAACTTTATTCGACTATCATATACTATATTTTATTATTTTATGTTATGTTAGAGTTATATTAATAATTAATAGTCATCTCAACACATTATATATCACTTTGAGACATGTTTTCACATTTTGGGATATACTAAGAAAATCTAAAAAAATCGTTTATTATATTTTTAATTTGAACTTTTTAAGAGTTTAAAAAATAATCTCATCGTATTTAAAATTACTATGAGTATTCTTAATATATTTAATTATATTTCGTGACATTTTATGTCAACTTTTATTTATTTTATATATTTTATTCAAGTTAATCTAAAATAAATTCGAATTTATAACATAAAAGTCATCTTAATCAAATCGAATATATTACAAACTTTATTTGACTATCATATACTATATTTTATTATTTTATGTTAGGTTAGAGTTATATTAATAACTAAAACTCATCTCAACACATTATATATCATTTCGAGACATGTTTTTTCATTTTGGGATATTCCAAGAAAATATAAAAAAATCGTTTATTACATTTATAATCAAAATGTTTTAAGAGTTTAAAAAATAATCTTATCGTATTTAAAATTACTATGAGTATTCTTAATATATTTCATTATATTTCGTGAGATTTTATGTCAACTTTCATTTATTTTATATATTTCATTTAAGATAATCTAAAATAAATTTGGTTTTGTAATATAAAAGTCATCACAATCAAATCGAAATTATTACAAACTTTATTTGACTATATCATACACTATACTTTATTATTTTATGTTTGGTTAAAGTTATATTAATAATTAATAGTCATCTAAACACATTATATATCATTTTGAGACATTTTTCACATTTTGGGATATTCTAAGAAAATCTAAAAAAATCGGTTATTATATTTTTCATTAGAACTTTTTAAGAGTTTAAAAAATAATCTCATCGTATTTAAAATTACTATGAGTATTCTTAATATATTTCATGATATTTCGAGAGATTTTATGTCAACTTTTATTTATTTTATATATTTTATTCAAGTTAATCTAAAATAAATTCGAATTTGTAACATAAAAGTCATCTTAATCTAATTGAATATATTACAAACTTTATTCAACTATCATATACTATATTTTATTATTTTATGTTAGGTTAGAGTTATATTAATAATTAATAGTCATCTCAACACATTATATATCATTTTGAGACATGTTTTCACATTTTGGAATATTCTAAGAAAATCTAAAAAACTCGGTTATTACTTTTATAATCAGAACATTTTAAAAGTTTAAAAAATAATCTTATCGTATTTAAAATTACTATGAGTATTCTTAATATATTTCATGATATTTCGTGAGATTTTATGTCAACTTTTATTTATTTTATATATTTTATTCAAGTTAATCTAAAATAAATTCGAATTTATAACATAAAAGTCATCTTAATCTAATCGAATATATTACAAACTTTATTTGACTATCATACACTATATTTTATTATTTTATGTTAGGTTAGAGTTATATTAATACTTAATAGTCATCTAAACACATTATATATCATTTTGAGACATGTTTTCTCATTTTGCGATATTCTAAAAACATCTAAAAAAATCGGTTAATATATTTTTCATCATAACGTTTTAAGTGTTTAAAAAATAATCTCATCGTATTTAAAATTACTATGAGTATTCTTAATATATTTCATGATATTTCGTGAGATTTTATGTGAACTTTTATTTATTTTATATATTTTATTCAAGTTAATCTAAAATAAATTCGAATTTGTAACATAAAAGTCATCTTAATCTAATCGAAATTATTAAAAACTTTATTTAACTATCATACACTATATTTTATTATTTTATGTTAGGTTAGAGTTATATTAATAGTTAATAGTAATCTCAACACATTATATATCATTTTGAGACATGTTTTCACATTTTGGTATATTCTAAGAAAATCTAAAAAAATCGGTTGTTATATTTTTTATCAGACTTTTTAAGAGTTTAAAAAATAATCTCATCGTATTTAAAATTACTATGAGTATTCTTAATATATTTCATGATATTTCGTGAGATTTTATGTCAACTTTTATTTATTTTATATATTTTATTCAAGTTAATCTAAAATAAATTCGAATTTGTAACATAAAGTCATCTTAATCTAATCGAATATATTACAAACTTTATTTGACTATCATATACTATATTTTATTATTTTATGTTAGGTTAGAATTATATTAATAACTAAAAGTCATCTCAACATATTATATATCATTTTGAGACATGTTTTCTCATTTTGGGATATTCTAAGAAAATATAAAAAAATCGTTTATTACATTTATAATCAGAACGTTTTAAGAGTTTAAAAAATAATCTTATCGTATTAAAAATTACTATGAGTATTCTTAATATATTTCATGATATTTCGTGAGATTTAATGTCAACTTTCATTTTTTTTATATATTTCATTCAAGTTAATCTAAAATAAATTTGAATTTATAACATAAAAGCCATCACAATCTAATCGAAATTATTACAAACTTTATTTGACTATCATACACTATATTTTATTATTTTATGTTAGGTTAGAGTTATGTTGGGATATTCTAAGAAAATCTAAAAAAATCGATTATTATATTTTTAATCAGAACTTTTTAAGAATTTAAAAAATAATCTAATCGTATTTAAAATTACTATGAGTATTCTTAACATATTTCATGATATTTCGTGAGATTTTATGTTAACTTTCATTTATTTTATATATTTTATTCAAGTTAATATAAAATAAATTCGAATTTGTAACATAAAAGTCATCTTAATCTAATCGAATATATTACAAACTTTATTCGACTATCATATACTATATTTTATTATTTTATGTTAGGTTAGAGTTATATTAATAATTAATAGTAATCTCAACACATTATATATCATTTTGAGACATGTTTTCACATTTTGGGATATTCTAAGAAAATCTAAAAAAATCGTTTATTATATTTTTCATCAGAACTTTTTAACAGTTTAAAAAATAATCTCATCGTATTTAAAATTATTATGAGTATTCTTAATATATTTCATGATATTTCGTGATATTTTATGTCAACTTTTATTTATTTTATATATTTTATTCAAGTTTTTTGGGAAAAACGACTTAGCGTCATTTCATTAAAAATTCCCAAAAACGGGAAAAAAAACCACGAGTTTAAGAGATCATTTTAGACAGGCCTAGAATGATTTTGAAGTCGTAACATTCTGAATAAAAGCTAAAAAGCTAAAAACGTAAATGAATTATTTGTTTACAATGCTTTCAATTCTAGTGAGTTTAAAAAACGGTAAATTCTAGTTCCTGCAGATATTCCAGTTCTGCTCCGTGATTGGAATTCTTCTCCACGTTCCTGTGAGGGCGCTGCAATCCGATACAATATCTTTCCATAACTCGTCAATGCTCTTGCGGGTTCTGTCATATACCCTTGCATTATGTTCTTGCTAAATGTTATACACCACTGCTCCAAAGCCACACTTGAACACGCTTGTTACAAATCTATTTCCCTTGGCTTTGAGTAGTGCTGCTTCTTTGTTTTCATTCCATTCGCTCGAGAAACTGGTCAGCTCCAGGCTTTTATAGAATCTGTCCCAAAGCTCCGAAGCAATACAGCAGCTCCCGAATAGGTGATCTATGGTCTCTTCATTTCCTATGTATAGAAGACAACTCACGTCCGGGATGCTCATACACTTACTGATACGATCACGAGTGCCGAGTCTTTCCCAGAAGGCGAGCCATAGAATGAACTGGTGTCGAGGGATAATCTTCGTTGACCATACAAGAGGAGCCCATTCTACTTTCTGCGCTTTTTCCCAGATTACCACCCATATTTTCTTCAATACCAGCTTCCCATTGTCCTCAGCTTTCCATTCATGAATATCCGGTATGTCGTGTAGTTGTATGTTACTTATATGATCAAGTATCCTCTTTCCTTCTGGAATTCTTCTCAAGAGCAAGTTCCAATTCCCGTATTTGATGTCTCTGATTTTCGCTTTTGCGCAGTCCCTTCTGATACGAGTATTTTGAAACTGCTCCTTTTTGATGATAGGCTGATTTTCATACCAAGGGTCATGCCAGAATAGAGTGCCTTTCCCGTCCCCTAGTCGGATGTCATAAAGATCTGCAATATCGCTTCTTAGTTTAAGAATCTTTTTTAGAGACCAGCTCATACCTTCGTGAATTTTGCAGGTCCAAATGCTGGTTTCGTGTTTCATAAACCTCGTATGCACCCATTTGATCTATAGTGACTCCTGATTTCGCTCCAAAGCCCACAGATGCTTGAAGGTTAGAGCCTTGTTCCACTCGATACAGTTCTTCAAGTCGATGCCTCCCTCGTCCTTCGGTTTGCAAAGAGCGGTCCATTTGACTTTCTTTCCTCCTCTTCCACTAATACCCCAAATAAAGTTTCTCATCAGTGTATCGAGTTCCTTCATTACCTTCTTCGGAATGACCATTTGCTGCGCCAAATAGCCAACTATGCCCATAACCACGGTTTTGATAAGTTCGATCCTCCCTGCATAAGAAAGTTTTTTTGCTGCCCAGCCAGATATCGTGTTTTTTACCTTTTCAATCAGCGGCTTGCAGTGTGAGATCTCGATCTGCTTCGCAGTTAACGGAATTCCTAAGTACCTTATGGGAAAGCTGCCTTCCTTGATGCCCATGATGTTGAAGATGTCCTGCTTTGTTTCGTCCTTCACACCTCCATAAAATGCCACACTTTTGCTTTCATTAATAGTTAAACCTGTTACCTCAGAAAAGAACGTTAGTGCAGCTCTAATAGTTTTAATGGAATCAACGTCTGCGTGCGCTAGAATGAACAAATCGTCAGCAAAGCATAAATGTGTTACCTCCTCTACCTCACAGAATGGGTGAAAGATGTATGGACGATTCTTTCGGAATATCGCGAAGATGCTCTCAAAGATCGCCATGATAGCTACGAAAAGGTAAAAAGAGAGAGGGTCCCCTTGCCTTACCCCGTTTTCACCCTTGAAATAGCATCTGTGGACTCCATTGACGCTAACAACAAAGTAGGATGATGAAACACATTGCACAATCCAATCGATAAAAATCATAGGAAAAGCATAAACAACCAGAAAGTCTCGAATGGCTTCCCATCTAACAGAGTCAAATTAACTTTTTTGAATCCTATTATTCGCGAGGAGCTGGATGAGAAGAAACTCTCATGTCCAGTTCTGTAGTAGAGATGAAATTTAGAAACAACCATCAACTATAATCCTAAAAGAACTAGATTCCGTAAACAACATAGAGGACGAATGAAGGGAATTTCTTTTCGAGGTAATCATATTTGTTTTGGTAAATATGGTCTTTAGGCACTTGAACCCGCTTGGATCACATCTAGACAAATAAAAGCAGGTCGACGAGGAATGACCCGAAATGCACGTCGTGGTGGAAAAATATGGGTACGTATATTTCCAGACAAACCAGTTACAATAAGACCTGCAGAAACACGTATGGGTTCGGGGAAAGGATCCCCCGAATATTGGGTTGCTGTTGTTAAACCGGGTCGAATACTTTATGAAATGGGCGGAGTATCATAAAATATAGCCAGAAAGGCTATTTCAATAGCGGCGTCCAAAATATCTATACGAACTCAATTTATTATTTCAGGATCGGGATAAGGATGTAAACCCAAAAGAAATAGGACATAAATTGGCAGAATTTTCACCTACTTTAAACTTTCGAGGACATGCAAAAGGCGATAATAAATCTCGTCGTTTATATATATTTCTGAGGCATGTTTTCAGATTTTGTGATATTCTAAAAATATCTAAAAAAATCGGTTGTTATATTTTTAATCAGAACTTTGTAAGAGTTTAAAAAATAATCTCATCGTATTTAAAATTACTATGAGTATTCTTAACATATTTCATGATATTTCGTGAGATTTTATGTCAACTTTCATTTATTTTATATATTTTATTCAAGTTAATCTAAAATAAATTCGAATTTGTAACATAAAAATTTATCTTAATCTAATCGAATATATTACCAACTTTATTCGACTATCATATACTATATTTTATTATTTTATTTTATGTTAGGTTAGAGTTATATTAATAATTAATTGTAATCTCAACACATTATATATCATTTTTAGACATGTTTTCACATTTTGGGATATTCTAAGAAAATCTAAAAAAATCGATTATTATATTTTTCATCAGAACTTTTTAAGAGTTTAAAAAATAATCTCATCGTATTTAAAATTATTATGAGTATTCTTAATATATTTCATGATATTTCGTGATATTTTATGTCAACTTTTATTTATTTTATATATTTTATTCAAGTTAATCTAAAATAAATTCGAATTTGTAACATAAAAGCCATCACAATCTAATCGAAATTATTACAAACTTTATTTGACTATCATACACTATATTTTATTATTTTATGTTAGGTTAGAGTTATATTAATAATTAATAGTCATCTCAACACATTATATATCATTTTGAGACTTGTTTTCACATTTTGGAATATTCTAAGAAAATCTAAAAAAATCGGTTATTATATTTTTAATCAGAACTTTTTAAGAGTTTAAAAAATAATCTCATCGTATTTAAAATTACTATGAGTAATCTTAATATATTTCATGATATTTCGTGAGATTTTATGTCAACTTTCATTTATTTTATATATTTTATTCAAGTTAATCTAAAATAAATTCGAATTTGTAACATAAAAATTTATCTTAATCTAATCGAATATATTACCAACTTTATTCGACTATCATATACTATATTTTATTATTTTATTTTATGTTAGGTTAGAGTTATATTAATAATTAATTGTAATCTCAACACATTATATATCATTTTTAGACATGTTTTCAAATTTTGGAATATTCTAAGAAAATCTAAAAAAATCGATTATTATATTTTTCATCAGAACTTTTTAAGAGTTTAAAAAATAATCTCATCGTATTTAAAATTATTATGAGTATTCTTAATATATTTCATGATATTTCGTGATATTTTATGTCAACTTTTATTTATTTTATATATTTTATTCAAGTTAATCTAAAATAAATTCGAATTTGTAACATAAAAGCCATCACAATCTAATCGAAATTATTACAAACTTTATTTGACTATCATAGACTATACTTTATTATTTTATGTTAGGTTACAGTTATATTAATAATTAATAGTCATCTCAACACATTATATATCATTTTGAGACTTGTTTTCACATTTTGGAATATTCTAAGAAAATCTAAAAAAATCGGTTATTATATTTTTAATCAGAACTTTTTAAGAGTTTAAAAAATAATCTCATCGTATTTAAAATTACTATGAGTATTCTTAATATATTTCATGATATTTCGTGAGATTTTATGTCAACTTTCATTTATTTTATATATTTTATTCAAGTTAATCTAAAATAAATTTGAATTTGTAACATAAAAGTCATCTTAATCTAATCGAATATATTACAAACTTTATTCGACTATCATATACTATATTTTATTATTTTATGTTAGGTTAGAGTTATATTAATAATTAATAGTCATCTCAACACATTATATATCACTTTGAGACATGTTTTCACATTTTGGGATATACTAAGAAAATCTAAAAAAATCGTTTATTATATTTTTAATTTGAACTTTTTAAGAGTTTAAAAAATAATCTCATCGTATTTAAAATTACTATGAGTATTCTTAATATATTTAATTATATTTCGTGACATTTTATGTCAATTTTTATTTATTTTATATATTTTATTCAAGTTAATCTAAAATAAATTCGAATTTATAACATAAAAGTCATCTTAATCAAATCGAATATATTACAAACTTTATTTGACTATCATGTACAATATTTTATTATTTTATGTTAGGTTAGAGTTATATTAATAACTAAAACTCATCTCAACACATTATATATCATTTCGAGACATGTTTTTTCATTTTGGGATATTCCAAGAAAATATAAAAAAATCGTTTATTACATTTATAATCAAAATGTTTTAAGAGTTTAAAAAATAATTTTATCGTATTTAAAATTACTATGAGTATTCTTAATATATTTCATTATATTTCGTGAGATTTTATGTCAACTTTCATTTATTTTATATATTTCATTCAAGTTAATCTAAAATAAATTTGGTTTTGTAATATAAAAGCCATCACAATCTAATCGAAATTATTACAAACTTTATTTGACTATCATACACTATACTTTATTATTTTATGTTTGGTTAAAGTTATATTAATAATTAATAGTCATCTCAACACATTATATATCATTTTGAGACATGTTTTCACATTTTGGGATATTCTAAGAAAATCTAAAAAACTCGGTTATTATATTTTTCATCAGAACTTTTTAAGAGTTTAAAAAATAATCTCATCGTATTTAAAATTACTATGAGTATTCTTAATATATTTCATGAATTTCGAGAGATTTTATGTCAACTTTTATTTATTTTATATATTTTATTCAAGTTAATCTAAAATAAATTCGAATTTGTAACATAAAAGTCATCTTAATCTAATCGAATATATTACAAACTTTATTCGACTATCATATACTATCTTTTATTATTTTATGTTAGGTTAGAGTTATATTTGTTAGGATCGGGGATGCCCTTGGAGGACCGGGGTGTTTACGGTTTCGGGAAGGGTGGCCGCTTACAACACACACAACACTTTGGTGATAGTCCGGTTAAAGACTAAAACCGTTCTCAGCACTACACAAGCTGTCACAGACTCTTGAACCGGGTTCAAGGGCGGAAATGTCTGTTTCAGTTTGAAGCAACATATGCGACTTTAGATGATGTTTTAGAAGGAGTCGGTTTTATGGATATGAATGGACCGGTTTATGGAGTACGATTGGTTTGAGGTTAGGTTAAGTAAGTAAGAAATGAAAGCGAAAGAAAGAACACGAGACAAGGATTTTTATGGATGTTCGGAGCAAACTCTCCTACGTCACCCCTTCTTCTCAGGTTATGAGAAGGATCTCCACTAACTTTTGTAGTTACAACAATACTGCCGGTCGAGCCCAACTCGCTACTCGCCGGTTACACCAACTCACACTTTGATGTAATACAACAACTCAACACAACACGATACAGAAAGCTTCGGTTTTAGACACACCGGTTTTGGAATATAGGAGTTTATCTCTCTAACTTAATGCTTTGATAATTCGTTTTTCGTAATCCGTAACTTGTGTTTAATGAAGACGTTTCGTCTTCCTTTTATAGATGAGAGGACCCAACGATCACTTTTCTTCTCTCTCCTCTGGATTGGTTGATCATTCTCACGCCGGTACAGAGAGGTTGCTTGCACGCTTCACCTTCCTCAACACTTGGCAGTCATGTAGGCAGCTCTGAGTGAAAGATGACATAACCGGTTTTTCAGATTCGGACACGTGTTGAACATGCACTTCAGGTTGTCAACTTCAGATCAATAAAGCATCATTGATTTCCTCGCATGCTTCCGATCGGATCTGATCTTATTTTATTCTTTCAAGACACGTTACTTTCGTCATGTTACGTCACTCTTGAAGTTTGAATCTTCCGGTTTTGTCTCTTGTGCAATATGGTCCGGCTGGTATGTAAACTTTTGTCTTTGCTGACCGGTCGCTTGAGAGAGTGAAAACCGGTTCCTCTGATCTTTAACTTGATCACTTGGAATAGGTTTCTTCGAAGTAATTCAGCAACCGGTTTATAATGTCCCAACCGGTTCATACGATTTGATCTGTACCTGCACATGAAAGTTAACACCTGTTTAATTTGTCTGGCCGGTTCCAAAAATTAACTTACTTAATTTTTCTATCAATTTCTCCCTTTTTGATTATTTAGAATAAATATTCAAAACTTGTAATGTGTGGCCGGTTCCAAAAATTAACTTACTTAATTTTTCTATCAATTTCTCCCTTTATGATTATTTAGAATAAATATTCAAAACTTGTAATGTGTGGCCGGTTCCAAAAATTAACTTACTTAATTTTTCTATCAATTTCTCCCTTTTTGATTATTTAGAATAAATATTCAAAACTTGTAATGTGTGGCCGGTTCCAAAAATTAACTTACTTAATTTTTCTATCAATTTCTCCCTTTTTGATTATTTAGAATAAATATTCAAAACTTGTAATGTGTGGCTGGTTCCAAAAATTAACTTACTTAATTTTTCTATCAAGTTCTCCCTTTTTGATTATTTAGAATAAATATTCAAAACTTGTAATGTGTGGCCGGTTCCAAAAATTAACTTACTTAATTTTTCTATTAATTTCTCCCTTTTTGATTATTTAGAATAAATATTCAAAACTTGTAATGTGTGGCCGGTTCCAAAAATTAACTTAGTATGTGTTTTGATTGTTTTTCTGTTTGAAGAAAATGTTTCAAAAGCATATGTTTGATTTTCTAGCAAGTATGTGGAAACTATCAGAAAAGTATAGTAAAATAACCAAGTTCTGAAACATAATTAGACATAAATTGTTTTGAAGAAAATAGAAAGAAAGATTAAGGCTTGGATGGTCCCCCCTTTTGAAGATCTTTCTATAGTTCTTTCTCAAGCCGTCTTCTTTCTTCCTCTTCTCTAGCCTTCCACTCCCTGTCGCGTCTTTCAGCGTCAATCAGCATTCCGGCCTATACACTTGAATGACCGGGAGTCTTTTTGCCGAACCCAAAACCGGCACAAACTGGTTTTGAAGGACGAAACGGTGGAGCAACAACTGTTCTGGAGCTTGTATTTGTGGTTGAGCCTTCAATTGCCCTCCTCTTCCGCTGGTTAAGTTCTTCAGTGTCCTCTTCTTCTTCTTCATCGAGAGGTTGTACATTCAGCCCAACTGGTTCAATTGCTTTTTGACTGCTTTGTTCTGCCCTCTTGATTGCCTTTACAACCGCGCTTCGTTTCTTCTTGTTCCTTGTGTTCATAGAGTGGGACGGTTGAACCGGTGGGGATTCCTGGATGCCTGCCTATTCCTCCTCGTTGCACTTTTGGGAAAGCTCATAATCTTTGTCTTCAATCTCCTTCTGCACCCGTTCCCTTTCCATTTCTTCCTTTGCATCCTCTTAGCGGTTTCAGCATCTGACTCGATTTGCGTTTGAGTCGTGCTGACTTGGAGTTTGGACAATTCCCCAATTTGAATGGCCATTGCCTGCAGCATATCTAACAATGGAGCGGTTGCAGTTTGAATGGACTCTGTGATTAAGGATTTGACGGAGGTCTGCACGGCCTCATCTATCATGGATTTGATAGATGTTTGAACGGTGTTGGCGATTTCGGTTTGTACAAATCCCTGGATAGTGTTGGATAGATTAGCTTCAGCAGTAGCAATCCTCTCATCGATTGTATCAACCACCGCCTGCTTTATTTGTTCGATTTCTGGAGCCTTAGCGGTTTGAGAGGGATCTTGTTGTAGGGTCTCCGCGGTTGTAGATGATTCCCCGATTACATAGAATGGCTTACGTTGATGTAGACCGGCATTATTGAGTTGGTTTCGACAACCTTTCCTCCATTGCATATCAAGATGGTCGACACTTTGTGTGAGCTTTTCTCGCACTGCATGAAACCGTTCAGTCATTCTCATTTCTATTGGAGTTAGCGTCGCTCCTTCCGCTTGTTTCAATGCATTCTCCACTTCTTGTAACCGAGCATTTTCAAGAAGTATTGCGGTTTTACTGAAGGCTGGTTGAATAAGATCAGTGTGAGCTAACTGGAGAGCCCTTTCTTCCGGCCTGATGAGTCTATCACAATGCCTGCTACCGCTCAATCCTGGAGCCATATCTGATATCTTTGTTTCACAACGAAGTTTTACCCACATGAGGTATGGTGCTAACGTATCACCGGCACCCTTGTTCATGTCCCTTAGAAGTTCCTCGAACAGTTCATCTTCTTGTTCTGCGGTAAAAGGGACCTCGTCCCTGGTTATGACTTCTGGTTGAGAACCGGTTTGCAACGTACCCTTTCTTGTTACCGTCGAATCTTCGACAAGAATCCCTTTTCCTTTGTTGACCTGAGCAGATCCTTCAGGTATTGGTGCTGAGTCAGATGGCCCATCTTGAGCCGATTGGTTTTCTGTGGTGTCTGGAACTGACCTGTTTCCCGCGGAACCGGATGGTTCCTGACCTTCAAAATTTCCCTCCAGAACCGGAGGTGTAGTATCTGCTGTTTTGGTCGTTTCTTCGACCGGTTGAACTTCACTCTGATCAGTTATCTCAACCTGATCAACTGATTTTCGACGACTTGACACGTCGTCTTCGGTTTCCCTTGCGATGTCTTGGACTACATTCTTAATGGCTTCAGAGGTATTCAAGCCTACGTCGGCTATTACTTCTTCAATTCTTTTACTTGGAGACTTGGAGGTTTCAGAGTGTATACTAACCTTTGCTTTCTCATTTGAAGCTGGCTCGTTTTTCTGGCTCCCCGAGGATTCAGTTTGCCTTGGAGAGTTAGATGGGACAGGAGTAGGAATGACGGTGTTGATGGGAATGGGTTGGAAGATGTCTGCGGTTCTTTCTGGTGGATTATCCGAGGAGAGAGTTTTCTCGGAGTCCGCCGGTATGTTGGAACTCTTCCTTGCAGTCGACTTCTTCCTCCCCTTCGGTTCTTGTGGGGCTTCGGTTTCAACCGCTTTTCTTTTGGGTTTCTTTTGCTTGGTTAGTTCTTCAGCCGGAGCCGAAGAACTGGTCCCCTTGGACGACTTTGTTCTTGAGGACTTGGGTTTGATCGCCTTCTCCGGTTTCTCAATCATTGACTCTAAGTCGAGAATATTGATGATTGGGAGCGGTTCACCTTCACCCAGTTCCACATTAAGGAACTTAAGGATTTTGACGATTTGCATTGCGAAGGCCTGAACCCGGCCATCCTTCTTGATCACCATCTGGCAAAATTCTTCGAAAATAACGTATCCCCAATCCACCTTGTCACCGCGGACAATGGCCATCAGCATTTTGAGTTTGAGTTTTGTCAGGTTGTCGAAGTTACCTCCTCTTCCCTGAAGTGAGCGGGTGATGACGTTCAACAACCATCTGAACTCCGGTTTTAGCTTATTTTTCCGGCTAGAATGGATCACCAGATCCTGATCTGAAAATGATATCACCAACCGGACAGCGTTTGATTCTGCAGCGGTTAGGTCAGTTTTGAGATCCAGGCCTGTATTGGGCAAACCGAGAGGTTCAGCAAATAGCTCTTCGGTGATCAGAATGTTCTTCCCGTTGACGTCGGCGGAGATCTTCCTCTTCGTGAGCGTCGCCGTCGCCAGAAACTCCGTCACCGCCGCCGGATAAATGGTGAATGGACCAGATAGGAATTCCTCTAACCCAGAATCTCTTAGAGATTGAAGAACAACCTTGTTTTTATCATCGGCGTGTTCATCAATATCCGCGAAGTCAACTTGCAACATCCATTGGAATGGAGCTTTGCTTAGATCCATGATAGTCTTGAGAAGAAGATATGAAGAACGATGATGATCGGAGAGAAGAAAGCTTTTGAAGATCTGGAAATTTGTAGAGAGAGAAAGCACATGTGTCGAATGAGATGGTTAGAACTTATATAGATGACCGTTCCGAACGGTTGAGAAGATGAACCGTCGCTTGATGTTTTTGGCGCCAATTTTCCCTCCAAAAGTTACTGCAGTAACTTTTGGCGGTAAAAGCGGAGATTCAGTGGGCGGTTAATTTTGGGAGGTAAGACCGTGGGTGGTTAAATTTTCAAACTTTTCATTTTTGCTTGAGATTACGGTTTTACTTCAAGACATGTTAACCGGAAGTTTTTGTGGTTTAAATTTCAAAAGCTGTAAAGGGATATGAAAAACAAAACCGAAGACTTTTAAGGATTAAACATTACATAATTGATAAAGGTGAATATTGAGCGGTTTTGGTCGTACAACAAAATGACCAAAACCGGAAAGAAAAACCGATAACTTAGTTGTCTCTAAACCATCCCTCTTCCACCATTCTTTCATTCCACTTGTTTACGGTGTTTTCAGGTGTCCGTTCCTCAATCCTTGATATCCATCTTTCCAACATGGATATGGTGATGGTGTTGGACGGTCCAACCGGAACACCGGGTCCAAGGTTGCGGCGCTTAGCCATCAGAAATCGGGTGATTTGAGGGGCGAAGCTAGTTCTTCCCCTTGACGCGGTTATCAGCGTCTTCAGTTTGTTGAAGAGGTAGGTTGCCTAGTTGATAGAGGAGTTGCGAATGATAGCTATCATGATGTCGAACGCCTCCTGGTTATAGTTCTGGTTCGGCATTCGGCCCATGATAGACCTTTGGACCAAGTCATGCAGGACTTGATAGTGAGGAGCAAGTTTCTCTTTCTTCCCAAAGTCCTTGATTGGAGCGTTGGAAGAGGAGAAGATCTGGAGGAAATCTTCCTTAGCCGGAAGGAATGGCGTGGGGAAGTCTGAAAAGCCTTCGGTTGGAAGGTGAAAGAAGTTGGCAAATTGCTCTTCGGTAATCCGAAGGAATTGACCGTCGATGATGGTGCGAATGCTGCCGTCATCTAGAATATGACCGTTGTTGAAGAACTCACACACCTCCTCCACAAGGATAGTGTCTGAGCCTTTGAGAAAGCCCTGGAGCCCCGATTCTATGATCGGTTGGAAGACCCATTCATGAAATCTGCAGTCTTTGACGTCTTCGAAGTCGACGATGAGGGTGTTTCTGAGTTCAGCAGACATCGTGAGAAAGGTTTGGGAAGATGTTCTAAACTTTTAAGATTTAGAGAGAAGGAATGCTGGAAGCGTGTTTTTAAAATGAAGGGATAAGTCCCCTTTTATAGCTTGAGACGGTTGGGGGAATTTAATAAGGATATTTGAAAAATCTAGCCGTTTATGTCTAGTCATTAATGGCTTTGTGATTTTCCAGGAGAATAAAGGCATGTCTTGTCGAATTAAGTCAGGCATGCTTTTTGATAATGAGAATTTCTGTTTCCAAGAGATTTGATTTGATTTTGATACGGCACATTAAATATTTGATCATTTATGATTCTAGATTTTAGATTAAAAAAGGAAGGAAATATGCTCCATTAATTGAGATACAAAAACCGGTAGTACAACAAAATTACCGGTTTTGGAAAGAGAGATGAAATAAGATAAAAGGAAAGGACGGGCTAGACGTTTGATGACTCAGCCGCTTGATTTCTTTTGGCTTTGACTGCTTCCCACCGGTCGACCATCTCTTGTACTCTTTCCTTAGTGACCACATGCCTTGGATGGAGGGTTACGAACGGTCCGGAGTGGATGTCCAGACTTGCACAAAAACCGCTCAGCTGAGGAGCGTAGCCGGTTTTGTTGGAGAGAATCATCTTCTTCAGGTTGCTAAAGATGATTCAGGACCAGTTAACCGGTGTCCCAACCGTTACAGCGATCATCATCTCGAAAAGTCTTTGGGTGTAATAGTAGCTTTTCTCTCTGCCCAAAATGGACTTTCCCAGAATCTCACAGAGAAGCTGGTACTTATGAGAAAGTTGGCTTTTAGCACCCTAGGATTTAACCGGGATGTCAGATCCTGAGAACCGACGACACATCTCTTCCATGGTCACCGGGGAGTATGTTAAGTCGGTTACCCCTTCATTGGGCAAACCGCAGTATACAGCGAAATCCGTCTCGCTGAAAAGAAATTTATGACCGTAGACTTGTGCAACGATTATATCTCGATACACTTCCTTTGCGGTCTGAAAGAATTCCTCGACTACTAGGTAGTCAAGAATGAATCTGTTTTCAAGGAAGCTTCTTAGCCCGCTTCTTTGGATAGCTAAGAACATTTCCTTAACTTCGTGATCTTCATATTGGTAGATTGAATTAAAATCTGCCAATAGAATCTTCTTTGCTAGAGTGTTGGTGTTCATGTTCTTGAGAGAGAATGTTAAGCTCAAGACAAATATTTGTGAATAGTAATCTTGTGAAGTTTTGTGAAAGATTAAGGGTGGTTTATATAGCCCGGGGTTCGGCTGGATTAATGAGTTTAAGCATGCTTGATGATGTCATCAGTCATTTAATAGACTTTAACTTGTTGAAGTAACTAATGTTTATTTCCAAGGTAAAATCTAATTATTACCAATATATTAATGATGACAAATATCTATTGACAAGATGTGAGTCTCCCTCTCTTGATGATGGACACATGTCGTCATCTCGATTGTGGTGGACTATTTTTATTTATTACAGGCTTCATTTTTCAATACATGCATGAAAACTCAGTTAGTCATTCCAGGTTAACCGGAGAAGTTCATTCCATTAGACCAGAATGTATTTGTACTAAGCGGTTTTCCATGACCGGTTTTAGTAGGATGTATTGTTCCGATTGTGAAGAAAAGTTGATTTATGTCAACATTTGTTCATTTTTGGATTTATCTTATCCACTTTAACCCGGTTATTTCAACCGTATAGTAAATATACATGTGATTTGAAATTATGAAGTAATCGGGCATAACCGGAGACTTCCTCCCGGTTAGCATTTTTGATTTATCAATGGCCTATTTGAATATGGTTTGAGAGGCGAGAGCTTCTCTCTGAACCCATATCCCGGTTTCTTACATGCATGCATAATCATGATATTAGTTGATTAAGATTAGTAAGTCGCAAGATATTTCGAAAGTGAGAAAACTTAGCTTCCTGTAGCGGTTTCGTGAATATATCCGCTACTTGTTGCTCGGTTGAGACATATTCCAGCCGGATGTGTTTCTCCTGAACGTGCTCCCGGATGAAATGGTGTCGTATATCGATGTGCTTTGTTCTTGAGTGCAGCACCGGATTGTATGTAATCGCTATGGCGCTTGTGTTGTCACAGAAAATTGGAGATTCTTTGGCTTCTATCCCGAAATCCCTTAGTTGCTGTTGGATCTAGAGGAGTTGTGCACAGCAGCTTCCAGCCGCTATGTACTCTGCCTCTGCGGTTGATGTTGCAACGGATGTTTGTTTCTTGCTGCTCCAAGTGACTAACCGGTCACCTAGGAACTGGCAGGTTCCACTTGTGCTCTTTCTATCGATCTTACATCCTACGTAATCGGCGTCTGAGTAGCTTATAAGATTGAAGCTCGAGTCCTTTGGGTACCAAAGTCCCACTTCTTGAGTTCCCTTCAGATATTTTAGGATTCTTTTAGCCGCCGTATAATGAGATTGCTTTGGATTTGCTTGGAATCTTCCGCATACTCCAACCGCAAACAAAATGTCAGGTCGGCTGGCTGTTAGATATAGTAGTGATCCGATCATCCTCGATATGCTGTGATGTCAACGGCTTGACCGTCATCATCTTTGTCCAGCTTTACGGAAGGACTCATTGGCGTAGCCGCTTCAGCACATGTATCCATTCCAAATTTCTTCAACAGTTCGGCTGTATACTTCGGTTGACTTATGAAGGTTCCGGCTTCAATCTGCTTAACCTGAAGTCCTAGAAAGAAACTCAATTCTCCCATCATACTCATTTGAAATCTATCAGTCATCATTTTCGAAAACTTGTCACATAATTTTGGATCGGTTGATCAGAATATAATATCATCAACGTAAATCTGAACAAGTAATATTTGTTCATTCCTTTCAAATTTGAAGAGTGTTTTGTCTACCGAACCTATTGTGAATTTATGATCAAATAGAAATTGTGTCAATGTATCATACCAAGCTCTTGGAGCTTGTTTCAAACCGTAAAGGGCTTTGTTCAGCCGTTAAACGTGATTTTCGTGTTCTGGATTTTTGAAACCTGGAGGTTGATTGACATATACCTCTTCATTTACTTTGCCATTTAGAAAAGCACTTTTAACATCCATTTGAAAGACTTTGAAGTTTTTAGAAGCTACGTATGCTAAAAATATTCTAATGGCCTCAAGTCTAGCTACAGGGGCAAATGATTCTTCAAAATCAACGCCTTCTTCCTGTTTATAGCCTTGAGCCACTAACCGGGCTTTGTTCCTCGTAACTAAACCGTCTTCATTGAGTTTATTTCTGAATACCCATCGTGTTCCTATAACCGGTTTGTTTTTCGGTCTAGGGACTAGGTACCAGACTTTATTTCTCTCAAACTCGTTTAATTCCTCTTGCATTGCTAAGATCCAATCTGGATCTGACAATGCTTCATCCACCTTTTTCGGCTCAATTTGTGATATGAAAGCTGAGTTTTCATAGTGATCCAAATTCTGTTGCCTAGTTCGGACGGGTGAGGATATGTTACCTATTACTAGTTCAAGAGGATGATTTTTGTTCCTTCTGAGGTTAATCCGAGACATGTCTATCAAGCTTTCGGTTGGCTGATCAAGGTTAGATTGATCGGTAGGTTGAACAGAGTCAGACCGACCGATTTCTTCAGTAGAGACTGAAGCGTCAACTTTCTGCGGTAAGGCAGCTTGATCAGGCTGAGGTTCAGCATCAACCGCTTGGTCCTTGACAAAACGTCTGAAAACCGGAACCTCGTCTTCATCATCAGAATAGATATTGAAATTTTTCATTCTGTTGTGAAGATCGAAGGGTAATGTAGTGTTTCGTTCAACCGATTCATCGAAAACAACGTGTGCGGTTTCTTCAACTGTTAAAGTCCTAGTATTGTATATTCTGTAGGCTTTACTCACAGCTGAATATCCCAACATTATTCCCTCATCGGATTTGGCATCAAAAGCGGTCAAGTAATTCTTGTCGTTATTGTGAACAAAACATTTGTTACCAAAAATTCGAAAATACCGTACGCTTGGAATTTGATCAAAATAAATTTCAAAGGGAGTTTTAGAAAACCGTTTAGTTACTAAAGATCGGTTTTGTGTAAAGCATGCGGTATTGATGGCTTCAGCCCAGAACTTTTGAGCAACACCCGAATCAGCTATCATTGACCTTGCGGCTTCCTTGAGAGTACGGTTTCTTCTCTCAGCCAGGCCATTTTGTTGAGGAGTTCTGGCACTAGACAACTCGTGTCTGATACCGGAATCATCAAGAAATGTAGTTAAATTACTGTTTATGAATTCAGTTCCTCTATCACTTCTGATTTTGTTCACTCGAATGGATTTTTCATTTTGTATTCTCAAAATCAGTTTTATCAGGTTTGGAGTTGCTTGATTTTTAGAAGCTAGAAAAGTAACCCAAGTAAATTTAGAATAATCATCAATAACTACCATAGTATAATGCATGTCTCCTAAACTAGTTACTTTAACCGGACCAAACAGATCCATATGCAAGAGTTCTAAGCATCGTTCAGATTGATAATTTCCTTTACTTTTGAAGGATGATTTTACTTGTTTTCCCATTTGACATGCAGCACATACTTTATCTTTTGAGAATCTAACGTTTGGAAAACCGTGAACTAGTTCCTTGGAACATATGAAGTTGATTGTTTTGAAATTCAAGTGATTTAACCGTTTATGCCAAATCCAGTTTGGATCATTTCCGGCTATCATACACACAGGTTTTTCAAAATCGGTTTTCCAATTAACTTTGTAAATATTTCCCATCCGGTTGCCGGTAAAAAGAATGTCATTATCCTGGTTTTTAACTAAACATGAGTTTTTATAAAATTCAACTTTGTAACCCACATCACACATTTGGCTTATGCTTAGCAAGTTAAAACGCAGTTCTTCTACCAATAATACATTACTTATGGATAGATTATCATGGACAATCTTACCCTTGCCCACGGTTTTACCTTTCGAATTATCTCCGAATGTGATGATTACTCCGGTTTCGTACTTGATGTCGGTTAGTAACTCCTTGTTTCCGGTCATATGCCTTGAGCATCCACTGTCCAGGTACCATTCTAAATTATTTAGCCGGTTGCTCCTCCTGACCTGCAACAAACAATTATTTACACCTTTTTGGTACCCACATTCAGTTGGGTCGTCGGTTGATTAGTCCCTTTGGGATCCAGACTTGAATAAGTCGGATCACTTTCCCGGTATCTGTTTTTATAATGTTTGGCTTATCTTCTTGGCTGTTGCTCAAGAATGCCTTATGTTGAGATGAGTTTCTTTGAGGTCGATTTTTATTCGGTTTCCGGTTGACTTTCCTTCTCTCAGGATGAAGCCATTTTTCGGATTCGGTAGGACTTACATACTTAAGTGTTTCTTCCGGTTTAAGTCATTTTCGGTTTTTGAACTCTTGACAAATTTTATGAATGGAAGGTTTTCTTTTGTGAGTTTTATTACGTTAGGTTGTTTTGATTCGTTGTGTTTGTTTGGTTCGTAACCGATACCATGCCTACATTTGGGGTGTCTTTTATAGTTGCACATTTGTTTTACCGCTTGGCGTGATCTCTCCACGCAGCCGTGACGTACATTGCTCGTTCATCGGTTACAGTTACCGGTTGAACTGTCTTTTCATTATCGGAGAATAGTTCATCCGGTTCATACATTTTGGTTTCACAAATTTTATCATATACATCATTTGATTGTTCGGTTTTAGATTCTACCGGAGTCGGTATATACGCAGATATGTTTCTGAACTCAGCAACCATTTCGTTGAGTGCAGAAACCAAATCTTCTTTGGTAAACTCATCAGAGGAAAAATCGAATACCTCTTCGTCGTTTGCCATGAAGCAGGTCACTTTCTCTTCATCGTCTTCATTATCAGAGTATGCCCACTCGCTTCCACCGTCGGATGCAATAAGTGCCTTCTGAATCTCCTTTCCTTCGTCTGCATGTTGATTATCGTTTCTCCGGTAGTTGTGTCCCTGGTAGTTGTTTCCCTGGTACCGGTTGCCTTGATAGTTGTTCCCCTGATAGTTGTTTCCCTGATAGTTTCCTTCCGGTTTTCTATCGTCTCTCCTTGGTTTTCTACATTTTGACCTGAAATGTCCAAAACCATCACAGTTATAACATCTTTTATTTTATTTGTCTACATAATTATAATTAAAGTAATTGTTAGATGGTGGCTGGCTCTTCTTCATGAATTTCCCGAATTTCTGAGCTAGCATTGCCATCACATCTTCAGTGATCTGATATGTGCTTTTGACTGAAGCCGGAGCGGTTGATACTTGGACCGCCGGTTCCACCGATGTAACTAAAGCTTTGGTTGCGGTTGATGTGGATGCTTCGTCTTCGATTCGAGACTTGATCTCGAACTCGTAGGCTTTTAGATCTTCGAACACATCATGCAGCTTCATCTACCCGAGGGTGCTCGATTCCCTCATCACCATGGTTTTGATATCCCACGTGCTTGGCAGAGATCTCAGGGCTTTGATAATTATTTCTCGGTTGTCATACTTCTTTCCGAGTGTTTGAAGCTCGTTGACTACACTGGTGAACCAGTTGCTGAATTCCTTCATGTTTTCCCCCGGTTTCATCCTGATGTTTTCATATTTCTGTGTAGCCACCAAAATTTTGTTCTCCTTAGTTCTTTCGTTTCCCTCATGGATCTGAATGATCGTTTCCCAGGCTTCCTTTGCACTATCACAGTCTGATATTTTCTTCAAGGTGTTATCATCTATAGCCTTGTAGATGTGCCTCATGCAATGGTTGTCCAGGTTACTCCGTCTTCGATCTTCATTCGTCCATTGGTCTGCCTCCTTGTTGATCTTGATCGGTCCCTCTTTCAGGACTCGGCTCATCTCATCATCTAACATAATCAGATGTAGATACATCTGTTCCTTCCAACTACTAAACGCTTCGCTGTTTAGAATTGGCGGCTTGTCGCTGTGGGTCATGCTTCCCATCTTCTTTGGTTGCTTGAGTGCTAAGAACCTCGCTCTGATACCACTTGTTAGGATCGGGGACGCCCTTGGAGGACCGGGGTGTTTCCGGTTTCAGGAAGGGTGGCCGCTTACAACACACAAAACACTTTGGTGATAGTCCGGTTAAAGACTAAAACCGTTCTCAGCACTACACAAGCTGTCACAGACTCTTGAACCGGGTTCAAGGGCGGAAATGTCTGTTTCAGTTTGAAGCAACGTATGCAACTTTAGATGATGTTTTAGAAGGAGTCGGTTTTATGGATATGAATGGACCAGTTTATGGAGTACGATTGGTTTGAGGTTAGGTTAAGTAAGTAAGAAATGAAAGCGAAAGAAAGAACATGAGACAAGGATTTTTATGGATGTTCGGAGCAAACTCTCCTACGTCACCCCTTCTTCTCAGGTTATGAGAAGGATCTCCACTAACTTTTGTAGTTACAACAATACTGCCGGTCGAGCCCAACTCGTTACTCGCCGGTTACACCAACTCACACTTTGATGTAATACAACAACTCAACACAACACGATACAGAAAGCTTCCGGTTTTAGACACACCGGTTTTGGAATATAGGAGTTTATCTCTCTAACTTAATGCTTTGATAATTCGTTTTTCGTAATCCGTAACTTGTGTTTAATGAAGACGTTTCGTCTTCCTTTTATAGCTGAGAGGACCCAACGGTCACTTTTCTTCTCTCTCCTCTGGATTGGTTGATCATTCTCACGCCGGTGCAGAGAGGTTGCTTGCACGCTTCACCTTCCTCAACACTTGGCAGTCATGCAGGCAGCTCTGAGTGAAAGATGACATAACTGGTTTTTCAGATTTGGACACGTGTTGAACATGCACTTCAGGTTGTCAACTTCAGATCAATAAAGCATCATTGCTTTCCTCGCATGCTTCAAATCGGATCTGATCTTCTTTTATTCTTTCAAGACACGTTACTTTCGTCATTTTACGTCACTCTTGAAGTTTGAATCTTCCGGTTTTGTCTCTTGTGCAATATGGTCCGACTGGTATGTAAACTTTTGTCTTTGCTGACCGGTCGCTTGAGAGAGTGAAAACCGGTTCCTCTGATCTCTAACTTGATCACTTGGAACAGGTTTCTTCGAAGTAATTCAGCAACCGGTTTATAATGTCCCAACTGGTTCATACGATTTGATCTGTACCTGCACATGAAAGTTAACACCTGTTTAGTTTGTCTGGCCGGTTCCAAAAATTAACTTACTTAATTTTTCTATCAATTTCTCCCTTTTTGATTATTTAGAATAAATATTCAAAACTTGTAATGTGTGGCCGGTTCCAAAAATTAACTTACTTAATTTTTCTATCAATATTAATAATTAATAGTCATCTCAACACATTATATATCATTTTGAGACATGTTTTCACATTTTGGAATATTCTAAGAAAATCTAAAAAACTCGGTTATTACTTTTATAATCAGAACATTTTAAAAGTTTAAAAAAATAATCTCATCGTATTTAAAATTACTATGAGTATTCTTAATATATTTCATGATATTTCGTGAGATTTTATGTCAACTTTTATTTATTTTATTTATTTTATTCAAGTTAATCTAAAATAAATTCGAATTTGTAACATAAAAGTCATCTTAATCTAATCGAATATATTACAAACTTTATTTGACTATCATACACTATATTTTATTAATTTATGTTAGGTTAGAGTTATATTAATAATTAATAGTCATCTCAACACATTATATATTATTTTGAGACATGTTTTCAAATTTTGGGATATTCTAAGAAAATTTAAAAAAATCGGTTATTATATTTTTAATCAGAACTTTTTAAGAGTTTAAAAAATAATCTCATCGTATTTAAAATTACTATGAGTATTCTTAATATATTTCATGATATTTATTGAGATTTTATGTCAAATTTCATTTATTTTATATATTTTATTCAAGTTAATCTAAAATAAATTCGAATTTATAACATAAAAGTCATCTTAATCTAATAGAATATATTACAAACTTTATTTGACTATCATACACTATATTTTATTATATTATGTTAGGTGGTTAGAGTTATATTAATAATTAATAGTCATCTCAACACATTATATATCATTCTGAGATATGTTTTCACATTTTGGGATATTCTAAGAAAATCTTAAAAAATCGGTTGTTAGATTTTTAATCAGAACTTTTTAAGAGTTTAAAAAATAATCTCATCGTATTTAAAATTACTATGAGTATTCTTAATATATTTCATGATATTTCGTGAGATTTAATGTCAACTTTTATTTATTTTATATATTTTATTCAAGTTAATGTAAAATAAATTCGAATTTGTAACATAAAGTCATGTTAATCTAATCGAATATATTACAAACTTTATTTGACTATCATATACTATATTTTATTATTTTATGTTAGGTTAGAATTATATTAATAACTAAAAGTCATCTCAACATATTATATATCATTTTGAGACATGTTTTCTCATTTTGGAATATTCTAAGAAAATCTAAAAAAATCGTTTATTACATTTATAATTAGAACGTTTTAAGAGTTTAAAAAATAATCTTATCGTATTAAAAATTACTATGAGTATTCTTAATATATTTCATGATATTTCGTGAGATTTAATGTCAACTTTCATTTTTTTTATATATTTCATTCAAGTTAATCTAAAATAAATTCGAATTTATAACATAAAAGTCATCTTAATCTAATAGAATATATTACAAACTTTATTTGACTATCATACACTATATTTTATTATTTTATGTTAGGTTAGAGTTATATTAATAATTAATAGTCATCTCAACACATTATATATCATTCTGAGACATGTTTTCACATTTTGGGATATTCTAAGAAAATCTAAAAAATTCGGTTGTTATATTTTAATCAGAACTTTTTAAGAGTTTAAAAAATAATCTCATCGTATTTAAAATTACTATGAGTATTCTTAATATATTTCATGATATTTTGTGAGATTTTATGTCAACTTTTATTTATTTTATATATTTTATTCAAGTTAATCTAAAATAACTTCGAATTTGTAACATAAAAGTCATAACAATCTAATCGAAATTATTACAAGCTTTATTTGACTATCATACACTATATTTTATTAATTTATGTTAGGTTTGAGTTATATTAATAATTTATAGTCATCTCAACACATTATATATTATTCTGAGACATGTTTTCACATTTTGGGATATTCTAAGAAAATCTAAAAAATTCGGTTGTTATATTTTTAATCATAACATTTTAAGTGTTTAAAAAATAATCTCATTGTATTTAAAATTACTATGAGTATTCTTAATATATTTCATGATATTTCGTGAGATTTTATGTAAACTTTTATTTATTTTATATATTTTATTCAAGTTAATCTAAAATAAATTCGAATTTGTAACATAAAAGTCATCTTAATCTAATCGAAATTATTAAAAACTTTATTTAACTATCATACACTATATTTTATTATTTTATGTTAGGTTAGAGTTATATTAATAATTAATAGTAATCTCAACACATTATATATCATTTTGAGACATGTTTTCACATTTTGGGATATTCTAAGAAAATCTAAAAAAATCGGTTGTTATATTTTTAATCAGACTTTTTAAGAGTTTAAAAAATAATCTCATCGTATTTAAAATTACTATGAGTATTCTTAATATATTTCATGATATTTCGTGAGATTTAATGTCAACTTTTATTTATTTTATATATTTTATTCAAGTTAATCTAAAATAACTTCGAATTTGTAACATAAAGTCATAACAATCTAATCGAAAATTATTACAAACTTTATTTGACTATCATACACTATATTTTATTATTTTATGTTAGGTTTGAGTTATATTAATAATTAAATTTATCTAAAAAAAATTTATATTTTATTGAGACATGTTATCTCATTTTGGGATATTCTAAGAAAATCTAAAAAAATCGGTTATTATATTTTTAATCAGAACTTTTTAAGAGTTTAAAAAATAATCTCATCGTATTTAAAATTACTATGAGTATTCTTAATATATTTCATGATATTTATTGAGATTTTATGTCAAATTTCATTTATTTTATTCAAGTTAATCTAAAATAAATTCGAATTTATAACATAAAAGTCATCTTAATCTAATAGAATATATTACAAACTTTATTTGACTATCATACACTATATTTTATTATTTTATGTTAGCTGGTTAGAGTTATATTAATAATTAATAGTCATCTCAACACATTATATATCATTCTGAGATATGTTTTCACATTTTGGGATATTCTAAGAAAATCTAAAAAAATCGATTATTATATTTTTAATCAGAACTTTTTAAAAGTTTAAAAAATAATCTAATCGTATTTAAAATTACTATGAGTATTCTTAACATATTTCATGATATTTCGTGAGATTTTATGTTAACTTTCATTTATTTTATATATTTTATTCAAGTTAATCTAAAATAAATTCGAATTTGTAACATAAAAGTCATCTTAATCTAATCGAATATATTACAAACTTTATTTGACTATCATACACTATATTTTATTATTTTATGTTAGGTTAGAGTTATATTAATACTTAATAGTCATCTCAACACATTATATATCATTTTGAGACATGTTTTCTCATTTTGGGATATTCTAAAAACATCTAAAAGAATCGGTTAATATATTTTTCATCATAACATTTTAAGTGTTTAAAAAATAATCTCATTGTATTTAAAATTACTATGAGTATTCTTAATATATTTCATGATATTTCGTGAGATTTTATGTAAACTTTTATTTATTTTATATATTTTATTCAAGTTAATCTAAAATAAATTCGAATTTGTAACATAAAAGTCATCTTAATCTAATCGAAATTATTAAAAACTTTATTTAACTATCATACACTATATTTTATTATTTTATGTTAGGTTAGAGTTATATTAATAAATAATAGTAATCTCAACACATTATATATCATTTTGAGACATGTTTTCACATTTTGGGATATTCTAAGAAAATCTAAAAAAATCGGTTGTTATATTTTTTATCAGACTTTTTAAGAGTTTAAAAAATAATCTCATCGTATTTAAAATTACTATGAGTATTCTTAATATATTTCATGATATTTCGTGAGATTTAATGTCAACTTTTATTTATTTTATATATTTTATTCAAGTTAATGTAAAATAAATTCGAATTTGTAACATAAAGTCATCTTAATCTAATCGAATATATTACAAACTTTATTTGACTATCATATACTATATTTTATTATTTTATGTTAGGTTAGAATTATATTAATAATTAATAGTCATCTCAACACATTATATATCATTTGAGACATGTTTTCACATTTTGGGATATTCTAAGAAAATCTAAAAAAATTGGTTATTATATTTTTAATCAGAACTTTTTAAGAGTTTAAAAAATAATCTCATCGTATTTAAAATTACTATGAGTATTCTTAATATATTTCATGATATTTCGTGAGATTTTATGTCAACTTTCATTTATTTTATATATTTCATTCAAGTTAATCTAAAATAAATTCGAATTTGTAATATAAAAGTCATCACAATCTAATCGAAATTATTACAAACTTTATTTGACTATCATACACTATATTTATTATTTTATGTTAGGTTAGAGTTATATTAATAATTAATAGTCATCTCAACACATTATATATCATTTTGAGACATGTTTTCACATTTGGGATATTCTAAGAAAATCTAAAAAAATCGGTTATTATATTTTTAAGAGTTTAAAAAATAATCTCATCGTATTTAAAATTACTATGAGTATTCTTAATATATTTCATGATATTTCGTGAGATTTTATGTCAACTTTCATTTATTTTATGTATTTTATTCAAGTTAATCTAAAATAAATTCGAATTTGTAACATAAAAGTCATCTTAATCTAATCGAACATATTACAAACTTTATTTGACTATCATACACTATATTTTATTATTTTATGTTAGGTTAGATTTATATTAATAATTAATATTAATCTCAACACATTATATATCATTTTGAGACATGTTTTCACATTTTGGGATATTCTAAGAAAATCTAAAAAAATCGTTTATTATATTTTTCATCAGAACTTTTTAGGAGTTTAAAAAATAATTTCATCGTATTTAAAATTATTATGAGTATTCTTAATATATTTCATGATATTTCGTGATATTTTATGTCACCTTTTATTTATTTTATATATTTTATTCAAGTTTTTTGGGAAAAATGACTTAGCGTCATTTCATTAAAAATTCCCAAAAACGGAAAAAAAAACCACGAGTTTAAGAGATCATTCTAGACAGGCCTAGAATGATTTTGAAGTCGTAACATTCTGAATAAAAGCTAAAAAGCTAAAAACGTAAATGAATTATTTGTTTACAATGCTTTCAATTCTAGTGAGTTTAAAAAACGGTAAATTCTAGTTCCTGCAGATATTCCAGTTCTGCTCCGTGATTGGAATTCTTCTCCACGTTCCCGTGAGGGCGCTGCAATCCGATACAATATCTTTCCATAACTCGTCAATGCTCCTGCGGGTTCTGTCATATACCCTTGCATTCTGTTCTTGCTAAATGTTATACACCACTGCTCCAAAGCCACACTTGAACACGCTTGTTGCAAATCTATTTCCCTTGGCTTTGAGTAGTGCTGCTTCTTTGATTTCATTCCATTCGCTCGAGAAACTGGTCAGCTCCAGGCTTTTATAGAATCTGTCCCAAAGCTCCGAAGCAATACATCATCTCCCGAATAGGTGATCTATGGTCTCTTCATTTCCTATGCATAAAAGACAACTCGCGTCCGGGATGCTCATACACTTACTGATACGATCACGAGTGCGGAGTCTTTTCCAGAAGGCGAGCCATAGAATGAACTGGTATCGAGGGATAATCTTCGTTGACCATACAAGAGGAGCCCATTCTACTTTCTGCGCTTTTTCCCAGATTACCTCCCATATTTTCTTCAATACCAGCTTCCCATTGTCCTCAGCTTTCCATTCATGAATATCCGGTCTATCGTGTAGTTGTATGTTACTTATATGATCAAGTATCCTCTTTCCTTCTGGAATTCTTCTCAAGAGCAAGTTTCAATTCCCGTCTTTGATGTCTCTGATTTTCGCTTTTGCGTAGTCCCTTCTGATACGAGTATTTTGAAACTCCTCCTTTTTGATGATAGGCTGATTTTCAAACCAAGGGTCATGCCAGAATAGAGTTCCTTTCCCATCCCCTAGTCGGATGTCATAAAGATCTGCAATATCGCTTCTTAGTTTAAGAATCTTTTTTAGAGACCAGCTCATACCTTCGTGAATTTTGCAGGTCCAGATGTTGGTTTCGTGTTTCATAAACCTCGTATGCACCCATTTGATCTATAGTGACTCCTGATTGCGCTCCAAAGCCCACAGATGCTTGAAGGTTAGAGCCTTGTTCCACTCGATACAGTTCTTCAAGTCGATGCCTCCCTCGTCCTTCGGTTTGCAAAGAGCGGTCCATTTGACTTTCTTTCCTCCTATTCCACTACTACCCCAAATAAAGTTTCTCATCAGAGTGTCGAGTTCCTTCTTTACCTTCTTCGGAATGACCATTTGCTGCGCCAAATAGCCAACTATGCCCATAACCACGGTTTTGATAAGTTCGATCCTCTCTGCATAAGAAAGTTTTTTTGCTGCCCAGCCAGATATCGTGTTTTTTACCTTTTCAATCAGCGGCTTGCAGTGTGAGATCTCGATCTGCTTCGCAGTTAACGGAATTCCTAAGTACCTTATGGGAAAGCTGCCTTCCTTGATGCCCATGATGTTGAAGATGTCCTGCTTTGTTTCGTCCTTCACGCCTCCATAAAATGCCACATTTTTGCTTTCATTAATAGTTAAACCTGTTACCTCAGAAAAGAACATTAGTGCAGCCCTAATAGTTTTAATGGAATCAACGTTTGCGTGCGCTAGAATGAACAAATCGTCAGCAAAGTATAAATGTGTTACCTCCTCTACCTCACAGAATGGGTGAAAGATGTATGGACGATTCTTTCGGAACATCGCGAAGATGCTCTCAAAGATCGCCATTATAGCTACGAAAGGTAAAAAGAGAGAGGGTCCCCTTGCCTTACCCCGTTTTCACCCTTGAAATAGCCTCTGTGGACTCCATTGACACTAACAACAAAGTAGGATGATGAAACACATTGCACAATCCAATCGATAAAAATCATAGGAAAAGCATAAACAACCAGAAAGTCTCGAATGGCTTCCCATCTAACAGTGTCAAATTAACTTTTTTGAATCCTATTATTCGCGAGGAGCCGGATGAGAAGAAACTCTCATGTCCAGTTCTGTAGTAGAGATGAAATTTAGAAACAACCATCAACTATAACCCTAAAAGAACTAGATTCCGTAAACAACATAGAGGACGAATGAAGGGAATTTCTTTTCGAGGTAATCATATTTGTTTTGGTAAATATGGTCTTCAGGCACTTGAACCCGCTTGGATCACATCTAGACAAATAGAAGCAGGTCGACGAGGAATGACCCGAAATGCACGTCGTGGTGGAAAAATATGGGTACGTATATTTCCAGACAAACCAGTAACAATAAGACCTGCAGAAACACGTATGGGTTCGGGGAAAGGATCCCTCGAATATTGGGTTGCTGTTGTTAAACCGGGTCGAATACTTTATGAAATGGGCGGAGTATCAGAAAATATAGCCAGAAAGGCTATTTCAATAGCGGCGTCCAAAATATCTATACGAACTAGATTTATTATTTCAGGATCGGGATAAGGATGTAAACCCAAAAGAAATAGGACATAGATTAGGAGAATTTTCACCTACTTTAAACTTTCGAGGACATGCAAAAGGCGATAATAAATCTCGTCGTTTATATATATTTCTGAGGCATGTTTTCTGATTTTGGGATATTCTAAAAATATCTAAAAAAATCGGTTGTTATATTTTTAATCAGAACTTTGTAAGAGTTTAAAAAATAATCTCATCGTATTTAAAATTACTATGAGTATTCTTAACATATTTCATGATATTTCGTGAGATTTTATGTCAACTTTCATTTATTTTATATATTTTATTCAAGTTAATCTAAAATAAATTCGAATTTGTAATATAAAAGTTATCTTAATCTAATCGAATATATTACCAACTTTATTCGACTATCATATACTATAGTTTATTATTTTATTTTATGTTAGGTTAGAGTTATATTAATAGTTAATTGTAATATCAACACATTATATATCATTTTGAGACATGTTTTCACATTTTGGGATATTCTAAGAAAATAAAAAAAATCGGTTATTATATTTTTCATCAGAACTTTTTAAGAGTTTAAAAAATAATCTCATCGTATTTAAAATTATTATGAGTATTCTTAATATATTTCATGATATTTCGTGATATTTTATGTCAACTTTTATTTATTTTATATATTTTATTCAAGTTAATCTAAAATAAATTCGAATTTGTAACATAAAAACATCAAAATCTAATCGAAATTATTACAAACTTTATTTGACTATCATACACTGTATTTATTATTTTATGTTAGGTTAGAGTTATATTAATAATTAATAGTCATCTCAACACATTATATATCATTTTGAGACTTGTTTTCACATTTTGGGATATTCTAAGAAAATCTAAAAAAATCGGTTATTATATTTTTAATCAGAACTTTTTAAGAGTTTAAAAAATTAATCTCATCGTATTTAAATTTACTATGAGTATTTTTAATATATTTCATGATATTTCGTGAGATTTTATGTAAACTTTCATTTATTTCATATATTTTATTCAAGTTAATCTAAAATAAATTCGAATTTGTAACATAAAAGCCATAACAATCTAATCAAAATTATTACAAACTTTATTTGACTATCATACACTATATTTTATTATTTTAGGTTAGGTTAGAGATATATTAATAATTAATAGTCATCTTAACATATTATATATCCTTTTGAGACATGTTTTCACATTTTGGGATATTCTAAAAAAATCTAAAAAAATCGGTTATTATATTTTTAATCAGAACTTTTTAAGAGTTTAAAAAATAATCTCATCGTATTTAAAATTACTATGAGTATTCTTAATATATTTCATAATATTTATTGAGATTTTATGTCAACTTTCATTTATTTTATATATTTTATTCAAGTTAATCTAAAATAAATTCGAATTTGTAATATAAAAGTCATCTTAATCTAATAGAATATATTACAAACTTTATTTAACTATCATACACTATATTTTATTATTTTATGTTAGGTTAGAGTTATATTAATAATTAATAGTCATCTCAACACATTATATATCATTCTGAGATATGTTTTCACATTTTGGGATATTCTAAGAAAATCTAAAAAAATCGGTTGTTATATTTTTAATCAGAACTTTTTAAGAGTTTAAAAAATAATCTCATCGTATTTAAAATTACTATGAGTATTCTTAATATATTTCATGATATTTTGTGAGATTTTATGTCAACTTTCATTTATTTTATATATTTTATTCAAGTTAATCTAAAATAACTTCGAATTTGTAACATAAAAGTCATAACAATCTAATCGAAATTATTACAAACTTTATTTGACTATCATACACTATATTTTATTAATTTATGTTAGGTTTGAGTTATATTAATAATTAATAGTCATCTCAACACATTATATATCATTTTGAGACATGTTTTCAAATTTTGGGATATTCTAAGAAAATCTAAAAAAATCGGTTATTATATTTTTAATCAGAACTTTTTAAGAGTTTAAAAAATAATCTCATCGTATTTAAAATTACTATGAGTATTCTTAATATATTTCATGATATTTATTGAGATTTTATGTCAACTTTCATTTATTTTATATATTTTATTCAAGTTAATCTAAAATAAATTCGAATTTATAACATAAAAGTCATCTTAATCTAATAGAATATATTACAAACTTTATTTGACTATCATACACTATATTTTATTATTTTATGTTAGGTTAGAGTTATATTAATAATTAATAGTCATCTCAACACATTATATATCATTCTGAGATATGTTTTCACATTTTGGGATATTCTAAGAAAATCTAAAAAAATCGGTTGTTATATTTTTAATCAGAACTTTTTAAGAGTTTAAAAAATAATCTCATCGTATTTAAAATTACTATGAGTATTCTTAATATATTTCATGATATTTTGTGAGATTTTATGTCAACTTTCATTTATTTTATATATTTTATTCAAGTTAATCCAAAATAACTTCGAATTTGTAACATAAAAGTCATAACAATCTAATCGAAATTATTACAAACTTTATTTGACTATCATACACTATATTTTATTAATTTATGTTAGGTTAGAGTTATATTAATACTTAATAGTCATTTCAACACATTATATATCATTTTGAGACATGTTTTCTCATTTTGGGATATTCTAAAAACATCTAAAAGAATCGGTTAATATATTTTTCATCATAACATTTTAAGAGTTTAAAAAATAATCTAATCGTATTTAATATTACTATGAGTATTCTTAATATATTTCATGATATTTATTGAGATTTTATGTCAAATTTCATTTATTTTATATATTTTATTCAAGTTAATCTAAAATAAATTCGAATTTGTAACATAAAAGTCATCTTAATCTAATAGAATATATTACAAACTTTATTTGACAATCATACACTATATTTTATTATTTTATGTTAGGTTAGAGTTATATTAATAATTAATAGTCATCTCAACACATTATATATCATTTTGATACATGTTTTCACATTTTGGGATATTCTAAGAAAATCTAAAAAAAGTTACCCAAGTGAAACTCAATTATCAACTACTACGAGACTTATAAGCCTTTAAACATATCCTAATTTATCTGAAAATGCAATGAATGACATTATCAATTTATTACGCGACCTACTGCCACATGACAAAAACTTGCCTACAAATTATTATAATTAGAAAAAAATACTTAGAGATTTAGGTTTATCGGTTTTAAAGATGAATGCGTGCAATAAAGAGTGTATATTTTTTTGGAAAGATGATAATCTATCTAAACATTGTAAGTTTTGCTTATAACCTAGATACAAATAAAATAAAGGAAAATCTAAAAAGAAAAAACTTTGCAAATAGTTAATATATTTTCCATTGATGCTAGACTACAAAGACTATATGCATCACATGTAACAACAAAACATAAGACGTGGGATGCACGACATAATATTGAAAATGATGTGATGTGTCATCCTTTAGATGGAGAGTCGTGAAAATCATTTGATCATACATATCCAGAATTTCTAGTAGAGCATCGTAATATTCATTTAAGATTGTATGACGATGGATTTTAACCTTTTGGTATGTCTGGAAAGAATTATTCTTGTTGACCGATGATCGTGACTCCATACAATCCTTCACGAGGTATGTGTATGAAAACACCATACCTATTTCTTTCTTTAATTGCGCCCGGTGAATTCTGCTTCACAATGATAGGAAGAGCCGACATCGAAAGAATAAAAAGCAACATCGCTATGAACTCTTGGCTGCCACAAGGCAGTTATCCGTGTGGTAACTTTTCTGACACCTCTAGCTTCAAATTCCGATGATCTAAAGGATCGTTAGGCCACGCTTTCACGGTTCGTATTCGTACTGAAAATCAGAATCAAACGAGCTTTTACCCTTCTGTTCTATACGAGATTTTTGTTCTCGTTGAGCTCATCTTAGGACACATGCGTTATCTTTTAATAGATGTGCCGCCCCAGCCAAACTCTCCACCTAATAATGTCTTCCACCCGGATCGGCCTACAGAAGTAGGCCTTGGATCTAAAAAGAGGGGCATTGCCCCGCCTCCGATTCATGGAATAATTAAAATAACGTTAAAAGTAGTGGTATTTCACTTTCTCCTTTCGGCTCCCACTTATACTACACCTCTCAAGTCATTTCATAAAGTCGGACTAGAGTCAAGCTCAACAGGGTCTTCTTTCCCCGCTGATTCTGCCAAGCCCGTTCCCTTGGCTGTAGTTTCGCTGGATAGTAGACAGGGACAGTGGGAATCTCGTTAATCCATTCATGTGCGTCACTAATTAGATGACAAGGCATTTGGCTACCTTAAGAGAGTCATAGTTACTCCCGCCGTTTACCCGCGCTTGTTTGAATTTCTTCACTTTGACATTTAGAGCACTGGGCATAAATCACATTGCGTTAGCATCCGCAAGGACCATCGCAATGCTTTGCTTTAATTCAATAGTCGGATTCCCCTTGTCCGTACCAGTTCTGATTTGAGTGTTCACTACCAGTGGAAGGCCCCGTGAAGAGTCGTTCCCAGTCTGTCCCCCAGCCGACATACAGCGACCCGCTCTCGCCGCGAAAGCAGCTCAAGAATCCGCAGACAGCCGACGGGTTCAGGACTGGGACCCCCGTGCCCAGCCCTCAGAACCAATCCTTTTCCCGAAGTTGCGGATCCATTTTGTCGACTTCCCTTGCCTACATTGTTCCATCGACTAGAGGTTGTTCACCTTGAAGACCTGATGAGGTTATAAGTACGACCGGGCGTGGGAGGCACTCGGTCCTCCGAATTTTCAATGGTCGTCGGGGGCGCATCGGACACCACGCGACGTGCGGTGCTCTTCCAGCCGCTGGACCCTACCTCCGGCTGAGCCGTTTCTAAGGTGGGCAGGTTGTTAAACAGAATAGATAACTCTTTCCGAGGCCCCCGCCGATGTCTCCGGCCTTCCTAACGTTTCCGTCAGCCGCCACGTCCTGGTTTAGAAATTTTAACCCGATTCCCTTTCGGAGTACGCGCGAAATGCGCTATCTGTCGGGGTTCCCCCGACCCTTAGGATCGACTAACCCATGTGCAAGTGCCGTTCACATGGAACATTTTCTCTCTTCGGCATTCAAAGTTCTCATTTGAATATTTTCTACTACCACCAAGATCTCCACCAACGTCCGCTCCGCTCAAGCTCACGCATTAGGTTTTGCGGCGACCGCTGCGCCCTCCTACTCATCGGGGCCTAGAACTTGCCCCGACGGCCGAGTATAGGTCGTGCGCTTAAGCGCCATCCATTTTCGGGGCTAGTTGATTCGGTAGGTGAGTTGTTACACACTCCTTAGCGGATTTCGACTTCCATGACCACCGTCCTATTGTCTTAATCGACCAACACCCTTTGTGGGATCTAGGTTAGCGCGCAGTTGGGCATCGTAACTCAGCTTCCGGTTCTTCCCGCATCGCTAGTTCTGCTTACCAAAAATGGCCCACTTGGAGCTCTCGATACCGTGGCACGGCTCAACAAAGCAGTCGTACCGTCCTACCTATTTAAAGTTTGAGAATAGGTCGGGGGCGTTACGCCCCCGATGCCTCTAATCATTGGCTTTACTTGATAGAACTCACATTCGAGCTCCAGCTATCTTGAGGGAAACTTCAGAGGGAACCAGCTACTAGATGGTTCGATTAGTCTTTCGCCCCTATACCCATGTCAAACGAAAGATTTGCACGTTAGTATCGCTTCGGGCCTCCACCAGAGTTTCCTCTAGCTTCACCCCGCTCAGGCATAGTTCACCATCTTTCGGGTCCCGACAGGTATGCTCACATTCGAACCCTTCTCAAAAGATCAAGGTCGGTCGGTAGTGCAACCCACAAGGGGATCCCGCCAATCAGCTTCATTACGCCTTATGGGTTTATTCGCCCGTTGACTCACACACATGTCAGACTCCTTGGTCCGTGTTTCGAGACGGGTCGAATGGGGAGCCCACATGCCAGTTCTTAAAGCATGAAGATACTGAGGCATGCCAAAAGGCTCATGCTGCAAAAACGATTGAGACGAAAGTGTGTTCACAAGCGTAACAAAAGCTCGGTCTTTGGCCTCCGTCTCAATCGGCACTGGTCCACACCACGAGACGATTGGTAGACTGGATATTAACCATTCCACATCTGACCGTGGTGCATTGCCCACCCCCATCCACTTCCCTCCCGACAATTTGAAGCACTCTTTGACTCTCTTTTTTCAAAATCCTTTTCATCTTTCCCTCGCAATACTTGTTTGCTATCGGTCTCTCGTTAATATTTAGCCTTGGACGGAATTTAACGCCCGATTGGGACTGCATTCCCAAACAACCCGACTCGATGACAGCGCCTCGTGGTACGACAGGGTCTGGACACGACGGGGCTCTCACCCTATCTGGCGCCCCCTTCCAGGGGACTTGGATCTGGTTCGCCGCTGAGGACGCTTCTCCAGACTACAATTCGAACGACGAAGCCGTTCGATTTTCAAGTTGGGTTGATCCTGGTTCACTCGCCGTTACTAAGAGAATCCTTGTTAGTTTCTTTTCCTCCGCTTATTGATATGTTTAAACTCAGAGGGTAATCCCGCCTGACCTGGGGTCGTAGTCGATGCACCATAAAAGAAGCACCAAGGGTCAATTAATCCAAAAGAAGTAACACGGGATCGAAACAGATTCTCAACCACCACTAACCGGGTGTCCTATTATATGGACTTCTATTTCGGCCAACTGCTCCAAAAATATGCATAGGAGGCCAATATACGTCCCAAAACACTCATCCCCCCTCAAAGAAACGAAAATGAGATGAAATGGGGTGACACGAAGCGAGACGCCCAGGCAGACGTTCCCTCAACCTAATGTCTTTAGGCGCAACTTGCGTTCAAAAACTCAATGGTTCACGGGATTCTGCAATTCACACCAAGTATCGCATTTTGGTACGTTCTTCATCGATGCGAGAGCCGAGATATCCGTTGTCAAGAGTCGTTATTTTTATGGAAAACTAACACAAACACATATTCCCAAATAAATGGTTCTAGCATGGGTAGCCTTTTTAACATTTTTTGGCGGTTTATGTCGGGTATTGTTTATCAGTTGGGGGAACATATAATCTACACAAAAGAGGATACAAAACATGCACCCCAATCACATGAAAGGAATAGACTGACCAAAGTCAATCACAACCCATTTTTTTAACATGTTCGCTGGTTATTTGAAATAGTTTTCGACAATGATCCTTCCGCAGGTTCACCTACAGAAACCTTGTTACGACTTCTCCTTCCTCTAAATGATAAGGTTCAGTGGACTTCTCGCGACGTCGCGGGCGGAGAACCGTCCACATAGTCGCGATCCGAACACTTCACCGGACCATTCAATCGGTAAGAGCGACGGGCGGTGTGTACAAAGGGCAGGGACATAGTCACCGCGAGCTGATGACTCGAGCTTACTAGGAATTCCTCGTTAAAGACCAACAATTGCAATGATCTATCCCCATCACGATAAAATTTCAAAGAATACCCAGGCCTGTCGGCCAAGGCTATAGACTCGTTGAATACATCAGTGTAGCGTGCGTGCGGTCCAGAACATCTAAGGGCATCACAGACCTGTTATTTCCTCTAAGGGCATCACAGACTTCTATGGTCTAAAAGGCCATAGTCCCTCTAAGAAGCTAGCTGTAGAGGGGCACCTCGGTATAAATATTTTGCAGGCTGAGGTCGCGTTCGTTAACGAAATTAACCAGACGAATTGCTCCACCAACTAAGAACGACTATACACCACCACCCATAGAATCAAGAAAGAGCTCTCAGTCTGTTAATCCTTATTATGTTTGGACCTGGTAAGTTTCCCCGTGATGAGTCAAATTAAGTCGCAGGCTCCACTCCTGGTGGTGCCCTTCCGTCAATTCCTTTAAGTTTCAGCCTTGCGACCATACTCCTCCCAGAACCCAAAGACTTTGATTTCTCATAAGGTGCCAGCGGAGTCCTACAAGTAACATCCGCTGATCCTTGGTCGGCATCGTTTATGGTTTAGACTAGGACGATATCTGATCGTCTTCGAGCCCCCAACTTTCGTTCTTGATTAATGAAAACATCCTTGGCAAATGCTTTCGCAGTTGTTCGTCTTTCATAAATCCAAGAATTTCACCTCTAACTATGAAATACGAATGCCGCCGACTGTCCCTATTAATCATTACTCCGATCCCGAAGGCCAACGTAATAAGATCGAAATCCTATAATGTTATCCCATGCTAATATATACAGAGCGAAGGCTTGCTTTGAGCACTCTAATTTCTTCAAAGTAACAGTGCCGGAGGCACGAACCGGTCAATTAAGGCCAGGAACGCATCACCGACAGTAGAGTCAAGACGACCGATACTCACCAAGGCGGACCGATCGTCCCAACCCAAAGTCCAACTACGAGCTTTTTAACAGCAACAACTTAAATATACGCTATTGGAGCTGGAATTACCGGCTGCTGGAACCAAACTTGCCCTCCTATGGATCCTCGTTAAGGAATTTAGATTGTACTCATTCCAATTACCAGACTCAAAGAGCCGGGTATTGTTATATATTGTCACTACCTCCCAGTGTCAGGATTGGGTAATTTGCACGCTTGCTGCCTTCCGTGGATGTGGTAGCCGTTTCTCAGGCTCCCTCTTCGGAATAGAACCCTAATTATCCGTTACCCGTCATGACCATGGTAGGCCACTATCCAACCATCGAAAGATGATAGGGCAGAAATTTGAATGATGCGTCGCCGACACAAAGGTCGTGCGATCCGTCGAGTTATCATGAATCATCAGAGCGATAGGCAAAGCCAGCGTCGACCTTTTATCTAATAAATGCAGCCCTTCTAGAAGTCAGGATTTGTTGCATGTATTAGCTCTAGAATTACTACGGTTATCTGAGTAGCAGGTACCATCAAACAAACTATAACTGATTTAACGAGCTATTCGCAGTTTCACAGTCTGAATTAGTTCATACTTACACATGAATGGCTTAATCTTTGAGACAAGCATATGACTACTGGCAGGATCAACCAGGTAGCATTCCTTTTCAAATACTTGACTTGCATCTTCCAAACAAAGTACATGAATGGGTGAAAACAAGTCAATATGTCGTACATAAAAGGGACGAATGTTGTTTAGGTTGATAGATGTTGAACACCTAATACCCATACAATATTCCACATCCAAGACAACAAGTAGCACACTAGTGAACCATCGATTATTATCGAAGAATAACATAAAAAATGGGTCAAAGTAACCACATTAGGGTCCATTCCGTGTAGCAAAACTACCTAAGACAAAATATGCATCTAACCAACATAATCGATTCCATCATTGAGGTAACCAACACAGGAATCCAACCAATGCAAAATGTTTTTATTGCATTTGTAACATGATTGAATATGAAAGGAGTGAATAAACTTTATTTCTCTAGGTAAGGATCGGTCCACCACACACAATCCAATCACCACTCACACGCTTTACGTACACTTCTTCCACCCCCATTAAACAATTAATCTACCAACATGAAAGTTAGCACAAAAACCACTTAACAGAGCCAGACTAGTCCCGCTACACGTGAAATTTTTGACACATTTACAAGGCGGCGCAGTCATTTTTGAGAATCATTTCCTAGCTAAATCCCGCAAATCGGAATAATTTTAAACCAATGCTAAATTGAATCCTCTAGGTCGGGGATAATAACTGCGTCTAGTATTTGTCATCCTCGGTCGAGACCGAGGGGCCAGATCACTTGAAGTTAATCTTGTGACCCAACTTGAGGCGACAAATTATAAGGCCCAGCGATCATCCGCAACTTTCTTTGAAAACGTTCCTTAGCTATATTCTGACTATCTCGAAGCAACCCACATGCCAGAATCCTCTCTCGAATAATTATTACGAAGCCCTGTATTCTCAGAAAGAATCATGTCGTCTTGGGTCGATGCCTAGGGCCAGTCCCTTGACCGTCTTGTTCGATAGATAGTAGACCCATTGATGACTCGAAACTGTCTTTGAAGATCTTCCCCTAGTGAATTACATCGAGAACGAGAAATATGCCCAACATGATCTATAGTCGTGTAAAACCGTTGCCAGGTTGAATCTTCTGAGCCTGGAGTCATCCGTGGGGATAATTTCTACCGGCCTTAGCCCTCGACCATGGCACCGCACCCACCCTTATCCAGACATTGGTCGAAACCAATGTTGCCACACTATTCCAACCATGGTCGAGATCGAGGCTTGCCACCAACACTTTCGCTCTAGGGGATTTAGAGAGTTAGTGAAGGGGTGTTAACACAGGCTGGGACCGAAGTGATATTAGTTTCACCACTACTTCAATCAGCCGAGGGAGGAGAGAACTCTATCCCCCTTATATATGCTTATTTTGCTGTTTTTCTTTCAGCATCAGTAGACATTACGGGTGTCTGTGCATGCATAATGCTCGAAAATAAATGAAGGAAAAATATTTTTAATCCAATTCTTTTTTGTTAATTCATATTATGATTAATAATGGTTATATAAAAAATTTCATTAAACAAATTCGAAGATTTTATATTTTTTTATTTATTTTCGATTAAAATCATTAAAAAATAGGAAAAAATGATAATAATTCCAAATAAATTCCATTAAGTCCAAAACTTGTTTGTTAAATCTTATATAAGTTGTAGTATGGTATTTAGGATTGTTTGGGTCATTGTTGTGTAATAATATTGTAAGTTCATGATGTGGTAGCCGTTTCTCAGGCTCTCTCTCCGGAATCGAACCATAATTCTCCGTCACCCGTCACAACCATGGTAGGCCACTATCCTACCATCGAAAGTTGATAGGGAAGAAATTTTCATGATGCGTCGCCGGCACAAAGGTCGTGCGATCCGTCGAGTTATCATGAATCATCAGAGCGACGGGCAAAGCCTGCGTCGACCTTTTATCTAATAAATGCAGCCCTTCCAGAAGTCGGGATTTGTTGCACGTATTAGCTCTAGAATTACTTCGGCTATCCGAGTAGCAGGTACCATCAAACAAACTATAATTGATTTAATGAGCCATTCGCAGTTTCACAGTTTGAATTAGTTCATACTTACACATGCATGGCTTAATCTTTGAGACAAGCATATGACTACTAGAAGGCACAACCAGGTAGCATTCCTTTCAAACACTTGACTTGCATCTTCCAAAAAAAGTACATGAATGGGTGAAAACAAGTCAATATGTCGTACATAAAAGGGACGAATGTTGTTTAGGTTGATAGATGTTGAACACCTAATACCCATACAATATTCCACATCCAAGACAACAAGTAGCACACTAGTGAACCATCGATTATTATCGAAGAATAACATAAAAAAATGGGTCAAAGTAACCACATTAGGGTCCATCCCGTGTAGCAAAACTACCTAAGACAAAATATGCATCTAGCCAACATAATCGCTTCCATCATTGAGGTAACCAACACAGGAATCCAACCAATGCAAAATGTTTTTATTGCATTTGTAACATGATTGAATATGAAAGGAGTGAATAAACTTTGTTTCTCTAGGCAAGGATCGGTCCACCACACACAATCCAATCACCACTCACACGCTTTACGTACACTTCTTCCACCCCATTAAACAATTAATCTACCAACATGAAAGTTAGCACAAAAACCACTTAACAGAGCCAGACTAGTCTCGCTACATGTGAAATTTTTGACACATTGACAAGACGGCGCAGTCATTTTTGAGAATCATTTTCTGACTAAATCCCGCAAATCGGAATAATCTTAAACCAATGCTAAATTGAATCCTCTAGGTCGGGGATAATAACTGCGTCTAGTATTTGTCAACCTCGGTCGAGACCGAGGGGCCAGATCACTTGAAGTTAATCTTGTGACCCAGCTTAAGGCGACAAATTATAAGGCTAGCGATCATCCACAACTTTCTTTGAAGACGTTCCCTAGATATATTCTGACTATCTCGAAGAAACCCACATGCCAAAATCCTCTCTCGAATGATCATTGCGAAGCCCTGTATTCACAAAAAGAATCATGTCGTCTTGGGTCGATGCCCAGGGGCCAGTCCCTTGACTGGCTTGTTCGATAGATAGTAGACCCATGGATGACTCGAAACTGTCTTTGAAGATCTTCCCCCAGAAAATTACATCGAGAACGAGAAATATGCCCAACATGATTTGTAGTCGTGTAAAACCCTTGCCAGGTTGAATCTTCTAGGCCTTGAGTCATCGGTGGGGCTAATTTCTACCGGCCTCATCCCTCGACCATGGCACCGCCCCCACCCTTATCTAGACACCGGTCAAAACCAATGTCGCCACACTATTCCAACCATGGTCGAGATCGAGGCTTGCCACCAACAGTTTCGCTCTAGGAGATTTAGAGAGTTAGTGAAGGGGTGCTAACATAGGCTGGGACCGAGTGATATTAGTTTTACCACTACTTCAATCAGCCGAGGGAGGAGAGAACTCTATCCCCCTTATATATGCTTATTTTGCTGTTTTTCTTTCAGCATCAGTAGACATTACGGGTGTCTGTGCATGCATAATGCTCGAAAATAAATGAAGGAAAAATATTTTTAATCCAATTCTTTTTTGTTAATTCATATTATGATTAATAATGGTTATATAAAAAATTTCATTAAACAAATTCGAAGATTTTATATTTTTTTATTTATTTTCGATTAAAATCATTAAAAAATAGGAAAAAATGATAATAATTCCAAATAAATTCCATTAAGTCCAAAACTTGTTTGTTAAATCTTATATAAGTTGTAGTATGGTATTTAGGATTGTTTGGGTCATTGTTGTGTAATAATATTGTAAGTTCATGATGTGGTAGCCGTTTCTCAGGCTCTCTCTCCGGAATCGAACCATAATTCTCCGTCACCCGTCACAACCATGGTAGGCCACTATCCTACCATCGAAAGTTGATAGGGAAGAAATTTTCATGATGCGTCGCCGGCACAAAGGTCGTGCGATCCGTCGAGTTATCATGAATCATCAGAGCGACGGGCAAAGCCTGCGTCGACCTTTTATCTAATAAATGCAGCCCTTCCAGAAGTCGGGATTTGTTGCACGTATTAGCTCTAGAATTACTTCGGCTATCCGAGTAGCAGGTACCATCAAACAAACTATAATTGATTTAATGAGCCATTCGCAGTTTCACAGTTTGAATTAGTTCATACTTACACATGCATGGCTTAATCTTTGAGACAAGCATATGACTACTAGAAGGCACAACCAGGTAGCATTCCTTTCAAACACTTGACTTGCATCTTCCAAAAAAAGTACATGAATGGGTGAAAACAAGTCAATATGTCGTACATAAAAGGGACGAATGTTGTTTAGGTTGATAGATGTTGAACACCTAATACCCATACAATATTCCACATCCAAGACAACAAGTAGCACACTAGTGAACCATCGATTATTATCGAAGAATAACATAAAAAAATGGGTCAAAGTAACCACATTAGGGTCCATCCCGTGTAGCAAAACTACCTAAGACAAAATATGCATCTAGCCAACATAATCGCTTCCATCATTGAGGTAACCAACACAGGAATCCAACCAATGCAAAATGTTTTTATTGCATTTGTAACATGATTGAATATGAAAGGAGTGAATAAACTTTGTTTCTCTAGGCAAGGATCGGTCCACCACACACAATCCAATCACCACTCACACGCTTTACGTACACTTCTTCCACCCCATTAAACAATTAATCTACCAACATGAAAGTTAGCACAAAAACCACTTAACAGAGCCAGACTAGTCCCGCTACATGTGAAATTTTTGACACATTGACAAGACGGCGCAGTCATTTTTGAGAATCATTTTCTGACTAAATCCCGCAAATCGGAATAATCTTAAACCAATGCTAAATTGAATCCTCTAGGTCGGGGATAATAACTGCGTCTAGTATTTGTCAACCTCGGTCGAGACCGAGGGGCCAGATCACTTGAAGTTAATCTTGTGACCCAGCTTGAGGCGACAAATTATAAGGCTAGCGATCATCCACAACTTTCTTTGAAGACGTTCCCTAGATATATTCTGACTATCTCGAAGAAACCCACATGCCAAAATCCTCTCTCGAATGATCATTGCGAAGCCCTGTATTCACAAAAAGAATCATGTCGTCTTGGGTCGATGCCCAGGGGCCAGTCCCTTGACTGGCTTGTTCGATAGATAGTAGACCCATGGATGACTCGAAACTGTCTTTGAAGATCTTCCCCCAGAAAATTACATCGAGAACGAGAAATATGCCCAACATGATTTGTAGTCGTGTAAAACCCTTGCCAGGTTGAATCTTCTAGGCCTTGAGTCATCGGTGGGGCTAATTTCTACCGGCCTCATCCCTCGACCATGGCACCGCCCCCACCCTTATCTAGACACCGGTCAAAACCAATGTCGCCACACTATTCCAACCATGGTCGAGATCGAGGCTTGCCACCAACAGTTTTGCTCTAGGAGATTTAGAGAGTTAGTGAAGGGGTGCTAACATAGGCTGGGACCGAGTGATATTAGTTTTACCACTACTTCAACCAGCCGAGGGAAGAGAGAACCCTACCCCCCTTATATATGCTTATTTTGCTGTTTCTCTTTCAGCAACAGTAGACATTGGGGGTGTCTGTGCATGCATAATGCTCGAAAATAAATGAAGGAAAATTCTTTTTCTTCCATTTTATTTTGTTAATTCATATTATGATTAATAATGGTTATATAAAAAATTTCATAAAAAAATTCGAAGTTTTTATATTTTTATTTATTTATTTTCGATTAAGATCATTAAAAAATAGGAAAAAATGATAATAATTCTAAATAAATTCCATTAAGTCCAAAACTTGTTTGTTAAATCTTATATAAGTTGTAGTATGGTATTTAGTATTGTTTGGGTCATTGTTGTGTAATAATATTGTAACTTCATGATGAATGATGACTTTCTTAGTAATAATGGGCTTATATGCTCAAATGTGAAGAAAGTGTTTGTGTAGATCATGATACCAGTGTTATAAGTTTATAGTTTGGTAAATATATATTCATTGTTATGAAATATGTTTTGTTCTCAACGAATCTAACATATTTAGGTAAGATTTAAAGTGAAAAACAAATAAGAAATCCTCATTTTTAACAAATATGTTGTTTTTACCGGTCCTGTCATTGTCGCTGGCATACTTCTCTCGGCCCTGACTTGCCAGCAGACAACTTTCCTCGGTCCTGACTTGCCAGCGGACAACTTTCCTCGGTCCTGACATGCCAACAGACAACTTTCCTCGGTCCTGACTTGCCAACAAACAACTTTCCTCGGTCCTGACTTGCCAACAGACAACCTTCCTCGGTCTTGACTTAACAACCATCAACTTTCCTCGGTCCTGACTTAGCAGCCAACAACTTTCCTCGGTCCTGACTTAACAGCCATGAACTTTTCTCGGTCCTAACTTAGCCGGCCAACATTTCACTCGGTCCTGACTTAGCCAGCCAATATTTCACTCGGTCGTGACTTAGCTAGCCAACATTTCACTCGGTCCTAACTTAGCCAGCCAATATTTCACTCGGTCCTGACTTAGCCAGCCAACATTTCACTCGGTCCTGACTTAGCCAGCCAACATTTGAATCGGTCCTGACTTAGCCAGCCAATATTTCACTCGGTCCTGAATTAGCCATCCAAAATTTCACTCGGTCCTGACATAGCCCGCCAAAATTTCACTCGGTCCTGACTTGCCAGCAGACAACATTCCTCGGTCCTGACTTAGCCATCCAACAACATTCCTCGGTCTTGACTTAGCCATCCAACATTTCACTCGGTCCTGACTTGCCAGCATACAACTTTCCTTGGTCCTGACTTAGCCAGCCAACAACATTCCTCCGTCTTGACTTAGCCAGCCAACATTTCACTCGGTCCTGACTTGCCAGCAGACAACTTTCCTTGGTCATGACTTAGCACCGAACAACATTCCTCGGTCCTGACTTTGCCAACCAACAACATTCCTCGGTCCTGACTTAGCAGCCAACTACTTCACTCGGTCCTGACTTAGCAACCAACAACTTCACTCGGTCCTGACTTAGCAACCAACAACTTCACTCGGTCCTGACTTAGCAGCCAACAACTTCACTCGGTCCTGACTTAGCTAGACAACAACATTCCTCGGTCCTGAATTAGCAGCCAGCAACTTCACTCTGTCCTGACTTAGCTAGCCAACTTTTCACTCGGTCCTGACTTAGCAGCCAACAACATTCCTCTGTCCTCACTTAGCCTGCCAACAACATTCCTCGGTCCTGACTTAGCCAAACAACAACTTCACTTGGTCCTGACTTAGCCAAACAACAACTTCACTCGGTCCTAACTTAGCCAAACAATAACTTCACTCGGTCCTTTCTTAGCCAACAAACATTTCTCACGGTCCTGACTTATCCAACAAACATTTTTTCACGGTCCTGACTTAGCAAAACAACCACTTCAATCGGTCCTGACTTAGCCAACTAACATTTCTCACGGTCCTGACTTAGTCAAACAACAATTTCACTCGGTCCTGACTTAGCCAGCTAACATTTCTACGGTCCTGACTTAGCCAAACATCAACTTCACTCGGTTCTGGATAACTTTAAATTGTAAATTTTTTTGTTCTTGGTTAAATTTACAAAAGAAGGTGTACATTCAACCTCAAATTTTTAGTCCCTCTTTAAGAAGGGATTGAGAGGGAGGGACGAATCTGAGCGACGAAGGGCTGAATCTCAGCGGATCGTGGCAGCAAAGCCACTTTGCCGCTTACAATACCTGTCGCATATTTAAGTCGTCTGCAAAGGATTTTACCCGTCACTCAATAGGAATTGTCTTTCAAAGCGGCCTTCCGAGCGCATCCACCTAGAAGACTTAGCCATCGACACGTGCCTTTGAGGATCATAGATCCCTATTGCTGGTCGGAAAACGAGTGGTGAGCGTGTGTATCGCTTTTAGCCCGGATTCTAACTTAGAGGCGTTCAGTCATAATCTGATGCACGGTAGCTTCGCGCCATTGGCTTTTCAACCAAGCGCGATGACCAATTGTGCGAATCAACGGTTCCTCTCGTACTAGGTTGAATTACTATTGCGATATTGTCATCAGTAGGATAAAACTAACTTTTCTCACGACGGCCTAAACCCAGCTCACGTTCCCTATTGGTGGGTGAACAATCCAACACTTGGTGAATTCTATTTCACAATGATAGGAAGAGCCGACATCAAAGGATCAAAAAGCAACGTCTCTATGAACGCTTGGCTGCCACAAGCCAGTTATCCCTGTGATAACTTTTCTGACACCTCTAGCTTCAAATTTCGAAGATCTAAAGGATCGTTAGGGCACGCTTTCACAGTTCATATTCGTACTAAAAATCAGAATCAAATGAGCTTTACACTTCTATTCTACACGAGATTTCTCTTCTCGTTGAGCTCATCTTAGGACACCTGCGTAATCTTTTAACAGATGTACCTCCCCAGCCAAACTCCCAACCTTCCACCTGGATCGGCCTACAGAAGTAGGCCCTGGATCTAAAAATAGGGGTATTGCCCTGCCTCCGATTCATGGAATAAGTAAAATAACATTAAAAGTAGTGGTATTTCACTTTCTCCTTTCGGCTCCCACTTATACTACACCTCTCAAGTCATTTCACAAAGTCGGACTAGAGTCAAGCTCAACAGGGTCTTCTTTCCCCGCTGATTCTGCCAAGCCCGTTCCCTTGGATGTGGTTTCGCTGGATAGTAGACAGGGACATTGGGAATCTCGTTAATCCATTCATGCGCGTCACTAATTTGATGACGAGGTATTTGGCTACCTTAAGAGAGTCATAGTTACTCTCACCGTTTACCCCCGCTTGGTTGAATTTTTTCACTTTGACATTCAGAGCACTGGGTAGAAATCATATTGCATTAGCATCCGCAAGGACCATCGCAATGCTTTGTTTTAATTAAATTGTCGGATTCCCCTTGTCTGTATCAATTCTGAGTTGACTGTTCACTGCCCGGGGAAGGCCCCGTGAGGAGCCGTTCCCAGTCCGTCCCCCGGCCGGAACGCAGCGACCCGTTCTCGCCGCGAAAGCAGCTTGAGTAGTCCGCAAACAGCCGACGGGTTCGGGACTGGGACCTCCGTGTCCAGCCTTTAGAGCCAATTCTTTTCCCGAAGTTACAGATCCATTTTTCCGATTTCCCTTGCATACATTGTTCCATCGACCAGAGAATGTTCACCTTGGAGACCTGATGAGGTTATAAGTACGACCGGGCGTGGGAGGCACTCGGTCCTCCGAATTTTCAATGGTCGTCGGGGGCGCATCGGACACCACGCGACGTGCGGTGCTCTTCCAGCCGCTGGACCCTACCTCCGGCTGAGCCGTTTCTAGGGTGGGCAGGTTGTTAAACAGAATAGATAACTCTTTCCGAGGCCCCCGCCGATGTCTCCGGCCTTCCTAACGTTTCCGTCAGCCGCCACGTCCCGGTTCAGAAATTTTAACCCGATTCCCTTTCGGAGTACGCGCGAAATGCGCTATCTGTCGGGGTTCCCCCGACCCTTAGGATCGACTAACCCATGTGCAAGTGCCGTTCACATGGAACATTTTCTCTCTTCGGCATTCAAAGTTCTAATTTGAATATTTTCTACTACCACCAAGATCTCCACCAACGTCCGCTCCGCTCAAGCTCACGCCTTAGGTTTTGCGGCGACCGCTGCGCCCTCCTACTCATCGGGGCCTAGAACTTGCCCCGACGGCCGAGTATAGGTCGTGCGCTTAAGCGCCATCCATTTTCGGGGCTAGTTGATTCGGTAGGTGAGTTGTTACACACTCCTTAGCGGATTTCGACTTCCATGACCACCGTTCTATTGTCTTAATCGACCAACACCCTTTGTGGGATCTAGGTTAGCGCGCAGTTGGGCATCGTAACTCAACTTCCGGTTCTTCCCGCATCGCTAGTTCTGCTTACCAAAAATGGCCCACTTGGAGCTCTCGATACCGTGGCACGGCTCAACAAAGCAGTCATACCGTCCTACCTATTTAAACTTTGAGAATAGGTTGAGGGCGTTACACCCCCGATGCCTCTAATCATTGGCTTTACCTAATTGAACTCGCATTCGAGCTCCAACTATCCTGAGGGAAACTTCGGAGGGAACCAGCTACTAGATGGTTCGATTAATCTTTCGCCCCGCTCAGGCATAGTTCACCATCTTTCAGGTCCCGACACGCATGCTCACACTCGAACCCTTCTCAAAAGATCAAGGTCGGTCGGCGGTGCAACCCACAAAGGGATCCCGCCAATCAGCTTCCTTATGCCTTACGGGTTTACTCGCCCATTGACTCGCACACATGTTAGACTCCTTGATCTGTGTTTCAAGACGGGTCAAATGGGGAGCCCACAGGCAAGTGCTTGAAGCATGAAGATGCTGAGGCACGCCAAAAGGCTCACGCTGTAAAAACGATAAGGACGAAGGCATGTCCACAAGCGTAACAAAAGTTCGGGTTTTGCCCTACGTCTCAATCGGCACTTATCCACACCACGAGACAATTGGTAGACCGAATATTAACCATTTCACATCCGACCGTGGTGCATCGTCGGCCCCCATCCGCTTCCCTCCCGACAATTTCAAGCACTCTTTGACTCTCTTTTCAAAGTCCTTTTCATCTTTCCCTCGCGGTACTTGTTTGCTATCGCTCTCTCACCAATATTTAGCCTTGGACGGAATTTACCGCCCGATTGGGGCTGCATTCCCAAACAACCCGACTCGATGACAGTGCCTCGTGGTACGACAGGGTCCGGACACGACGGGGCTCTCAACCTCTCTGGCGCCCCCTTCCAGGGGACTTAGGTCCGGTCCGCCGCTGAGGACGCTTTTCCAGACCACATTGATTTCTCATATGGTTCCAGCGGAGTCCTAAAAGTAACATACACTGATCCCTTGTCGGCATCGTTTATGGTTGAGACTAGGACAATATCCGATCGTCTTCGAGCCCCCAACTTTCGTTCTTGATTAATGAAAAAATTCTTGGCAAATGATTTCGCAATTGTTCGTCTTTCATAAACCCAAGAATTTCACCTCTGACTATGAATTACGAATGCCCCCGATTGTCCCTTGTGGGGTCAAATTATTTTGACTAAGTGTTGAAATAATTACCCACTGATATTTTGATGACGAAATAATTTATAAGTTTCAATACAGGTGTATTGAGACAACATGTCTCCAGACTTGGATCTAATGAGGGCCATTAGACCGATCTTAATTTTCATTCGCATAGAATTAGACTCACAGTCTAACTCATCGGAGTTAGACGTGCAGTCTAATAGACGTGTAAATTAGACGTGAGTCTAATGGAATTAGATGTGAGTAATAGAATTAGACGTACAGTCTAACTCATCGGAGTTAGACGTGTAAGTCTAATAGATGTGTAAAGAATTAGACGGATGGTCTAATGAATACACGGAATTAGACGTGAGTCTAATGGAATTAGACGTGAGTCTAATAGAATTAGACGTGAGTCTAATGGAATTAGACGTGAGTCTAATAGAATTAGACGTACATTCTAACTCATCGAAGTTAGACATGTAAGTCTAATAGATGTGTAAAGAATTAGACAGATGGTCTAATGCAGACACGGAATTAGACGTACAGTCTAACTCATCGGAGTTAGACGTGTAAGTCTAATAGACGTAAAGAATTAGATGAATGATCTAATGAATACGCGGAATTAGACGGATTGTCTAATTAGTGAAAGTTAAACGTATGTCTAACTCCTTTAGACAAGTCTGAGGTAGAACCGGAATTAGACGAGTCAGTCTAACTCATCGGAGTTAGACGTGTCGGTCTAATGGTTATGTAATAATTAGACGGATTGTCTAATTAGTGAAAGTTAGACGTGAGTCTAACTCCTTCAAGCAAGTCTGAGGTATAACCGGAATTAGACGCGTCAGTCTAACTCAACGGAGTTAGACGTGTCGGTCTAATGGTTATGTAATAATTAGACGGGTTGTCTAATTAATGAAAGTTAGACGTGAGTCTAACTCCTTCAGACAAGTCTGAGGTAGAACCGGAATTAGACGCGTCACTCTAACTCATCAAGGTTAGACGTGTCGGTCTAATTGTTATGTAATAATTAGACGGGTTGTCTAATTAGTAAAAGTTAGACGTAAGTCTAACTCCTTCAGATAAGTCTGAGGTAGAACCAGAATTAGACGCGTTAGTCTAACTCATCGGAGTTAGACGTGTCGATCTAATGGTTATTTAATAATTATACGGGTTGTCTAATTAGTGAAAGTTAGACGTGAGTCTAACTCCTTCAGATAAGTCTGAAGTCGAACCGGAATTAGACGTGGCAGTCTAACTCAGTGGAGTTAGACGTATCCGTCTAATGGTTATTGAAATTAGACGCGAGTCTAATTTTATTAGACCAGGCGGTCTAATAGACGTTTTTCATCAGAAGGAGTTGACTTATTTCATTAGACTTATTTTCTCAAATACGTCTAACTAAAATACGTCTAATGCTCTGTTTAAGCAGCACGCTTGAATCTAGCATTTCTCCTACCCACGTGCTATAGTTGTACCCTACTCCTGGTCCACTTTCTAGTGAAGATTAGTACAAGAGCTATATGCATCTAATCAATGAATGCCACTTAAGAGAATTTTCCTCACATTACCCTTTTTGCAGGTACATCCCTGATGGAATATTCGGCGCACTACCAGTTCGGTACGGCCACGATCCTTGTGCTCAGAACCTGTTGTGTATAATGGAGTCTTTCCAATGAAAAAGTGCCACGTATCATTCTTGAAGATTCGACCGTTATCTCCTGCTCAGTATTTAATCAATCCTAAGGACAACGGAAAATCCGCCTCAACCAATCTTAAAAACAAGCATTCTGATTTTGCAGAGAGAGAGTCTACTCAATCATCTTGCTTACTAAACTTATTATGTGAAACTTCTTTCTGATTGTACTGTGTGTGAATCGAGAGAGAGAGTTAGAATCAAAACACGTTAGCTGAGTGATATTCTTTATCTTGTAATTGAACAGAAAATGTTCTGTTCAATAGTGAGCTAAGTGTGTGTAAACTGTATTTTATTCTCATCATATTATAGTGAATCCTTATGGTGGTTGGAAGAAGGGGTGACGTGGGAGAGTTTCTCCGAACATCCATAAACAAACTGTTATGTTCTTCATTTCTGTCATCTTTTCATATTTCATCTTGTGCTTCAAACCCAAGTAAACAATTCCGCCTTGAATCTGTTGCAAGTGTTTACACAAGTTTGCGTAGAATAGAAAGATATATTAATCCCTAACAGGATTTCTATCAAACCGTTTTTCATAAGCCTTCATACTTAGCCAGACCCCCGTCTTTATTGATAAAGCCGACCCTATCAATTGGTATCAGAGCCCTGTTTCTATTCTCAAGCATTTCCTAAAATATGTCGAACATACCCAAAGATGCCAGTGCTACAGCCATTCCAACTTTCTCTCGTGAAAACTACATTGTTTAGAAGAAAAGAGTTCGTGCTCATCTCTCTTCTCTTAATGATGACATGTGGAGTGTTGTCACAGAAGGTCCTATCAAGATTGATAAGGAGAAGGTCGACTGGACTGCTGATGAAAAGAGGCAGAACAACCTCAACAACATGGCTCTTGATGTTCTGTATAGATCTCTCGATGACAGTATGTTCAACTACATCATCGAATGTGATACTGCCAAAGAGGTCTGTGACAGACTCACTCAACTGTGTGAGGGCAACGAGCAAACCAAGGAAAACAAGATCATGGTTGCCACTCAACAGTTCGACAGCTTCAAAATGCGTCATGGTGAAACAATGAACGATTTCGACACCAGATTCAGCAAAATTGTCTCCTCTCTGTCCATCCTAGGCAAGACCTATAGTAACCGGGAGCTTGCTATCAAGGTCATGCGTGCTCTTCCAAGAGAATGGGACATAAAGACTATGGCGACGAGAGAATCCAAAGATCTGAACAAGATCTCTCTCTTTGATCTCTTTGCTGATCTCAAGGCCTACGAGTTCGAGCTGAACTGTAGGATGGAAGAAGATCAACCCTCGTCCGTTATTATTGCCAAGGCATTGGTGACTACTGAAGAGCCACCAACCGCTCCGGACGTGAAGATGGCAGCTCAGCAGCTGAGCAGCGATGCCATGTCTCTCTTTATAAAGAAGTTTGGCAACTTCATGAAGAAGAGCAACTCTAACTCAAACTCTTCAAATTATAATGATAATAGAAAATCTAAAGCTAATGTTACTTGTTTTAACTGTGGTATTAAAGGTCATTATGCATCGGAATGCCGGAAGCCAAAGCGTGAAGATGCCAAGGAAGACAGAAAAGAGCTGAAGGCTCTTATGGCTGGTGACGGAAAGAACAGAGGAAGCAGCTGTGGGTCGTACTTCTTATCCAGTGAAAGTGATGAAGAAGACGTGTCTTGCTTCATGGCCAGAGAAGATGAGGAAGGAACTCAGGAAACTGAGGTATTTTATTTCTCTTCCGAAAAGTTTTCAAGGGAACAACTGGTAACTGCACTAGATGAGATGGTCATCGAGTACAGAAAGCTAGCAAAATCTCTAAATGAAACTAAATCTTCATCAGATTTAAATGAACCAAATCTGTCTAAAGAAGAAGAGTCACATGTTTTTGAAAAGAAGATTGAAGAGATCTCATCTGAAAATGAGATGCTCAAGGAACAAATTCAAACTCTTTCATCTGAAAACAAAAGGCTTAACTATGTTGTCTGTGCATGGACAAGGTCTGGTGATGCCGTTAAATATCAGATCAGCATGTTGAAACATGTTGGATCTAGATTCGGATTAGGATTTGATAGCAATGATACTAATCTGTCCTGCAAAAAGTCAAAGCCAAATGATAAACTTAAGCCAATAAGTTTTGTCAAAGGGAGTATGACTGACATTGAATCTGATCCTATTCATGAAGAAGTTGCTTTCAAAAACGAAATAGTTTATGTTCCACCAATTGTTAGCTGGCTTAAGAACAAGTTAGAAAAAGCTAATAAGTCTTGTAATTTAAAATCTGACTATAAGTCAAGGAGTCTTAAAAGAAAACCTTCTTCAAAAGTCAAGGGATTTATGGCTAGCAGGAAGTCATCTGCTAATTCAAAAACTTATGGATTAATCACAACACAAAATGGGAAATCCATCAGAATAACTCAAATATAGATTCCTAAGGGACTAATTGATCGAGGATCCAATTGAGTGTGGGTACCAAAATGTGTAAATAGTTTATTTTGTAGGTGATGCAGGAGGAGAGAAGGAAGGAAGCTAGAAGAGTACTCATTTGAGTACACAACATGGAAGATCAACAATGGCACTTTCCATTCTGGAAGAATAAATGTTTTTATTTGTTAAAAATATTTTTGGTCTTTGGACCACAAAAATTGTTTATAAAACTCTAATGTCCATATTCATTGTGAGAAAGAAATTTGTTTTGGAATTAAAGATATTCTCTAGACGAATATCCCTAATCGTTCTAACTAGACAATGGTGTCTAAAAGAAACGGTGTATACTTAGACGTGTTTTTGCTCACAATCTATACATCTAAGTCTATATGTTGAGATTTTATATCCACGAAATTATACGGACACGTCTAATAGACGTTAGACGTTTTTACGTCTAGAGCAAAAGGTTTCTCACGTCTAATAAACACACGTCTAACACGTGGTGTTTATGCGGAATTAGACGTATACGTCTAATAAACATTAGACGGATCTGTTATAAACACGGAATTAGACGTATGCGTCTAATACACTCATCCGTCTAATAGACGTTGTGTTATTTGTGAAGTAAGAAAAACGTCTAACTACGTGTCGATTAGACTAATCAAGGACAGCTGTCACACGATGAGAGCTATCTGCTTTTCCCGCTCAAAACATTAAACAGTCATCTCTTAATAACATGAAGACACGTGTCTATCAAGTTTAGAGAAAATGACTGATATACCGTCATTTCTAATGATGATTTCTTGAAAAAGGACGTCTAACATTTATTAATGGGCCATACCCCTAGAATAGACGGTTATTCTGTATTTCCATATTTCTTCTATATAAGGACATTACTGCATGATTTTGAAAAACTTTGAATCTCTCGAAATCTCTAAGAACCCTAGCTTTCTTGCATTTCTATCACTAAATCTCTCTAAAATATCGTGTCGATTCACATTCTCTCAAAATGGTGAAGAAAATCACGCCCGGTCACTGTACTTTGCAGGTGGACTTTACATCGGTGTACTCGTTTGATCAGCCGGAGGTGGTGAAGATGTTCCAAACCCTAGAATATTCTGGGTTGAGGAAGTATCTGGGCGGACCGTTCATCTTCTATGAAGATGAAGTTCGTGAGTTTTTCAAGACGGCAGTTATGGTGGATGATTCCATCGTAGAAACCATCAACGAAAGGAGATCTCTTTTGACGAAGTAGTTTATGCGGAGTTCTTTGAACTTCCAACGGAGGGTCATCTGTTCGACTTGGTGCTCCCTTCGGAAATCATGGAGGAAATGAAGACTTCCTTCTCTACTGACGGTTCTAAGATCCATGTGAATGGATATAAGAAGGTATTTAAACCCCACTTTATTCTCCTAAACGACGTGGTGGCGAAGGCGCTGCAAGGGAAGGCCGACTCTTTCAATCTCTATAGTCAAGACCGTTTTGACTATATGTGTGCCATTTCTGAAGGAATCCAAGTGAACTGGGGTCATACCCTGTTGCAGAATCTGTGTTACTCCATAAGCCAGACGAACATGGAGAGTATCACGTTCGCGGCTCAACTGAGCCACCTATTGAAGTTTCTGGGGGTTCCTATTGGTGAACCGGCGCAGATTAACTCTGCAAGAGTTTTTACTGCCTCTACGGTGGCCAGCACTCTGATGAGGATGAAGAGCACCCTAGACTCTACATCTGGGGCTTCTAGTTTTCAGATGGTGGAAGGCCTTCCACCCGATCAAATCCCTGTGTTCTGTTCTGTCAACAGGAGCAAAGAGAACTAGAACTGTGAATGAATCGGAGGCCAGTTCCTGCAGCATGAAAAGCCCAAATAAGAAGGACACGGAATCTGTTGATTCAAGGGAGAAGCAAGGTCCAGGCGTACTTGTTGCAACTCTAATGACATCGTTATCTACTCCCTCAACTTATCTGAGGAAACCTTCGAGATCCTGTGCCTCAAAGGAGAAGAAGACCAAGGCGCCCCGCGCGTCTAAATCTGCTAAGGTAACGTCTTCTAAATCTTTGGCTATTGTGCCAAAATTTGTTGTTCCCGAAGTAGAACAAGCTGAATCTGTTTTCTCTCCCTTGAGAGAATTTGCTGAAGGGCCTGCTGTTGAGTCAGCCGGTCCAAATGTTGAAACCATTAACAGGGCGGAGTCTCCTTTTACTCAATCTGATCATGTAGCCGCTGGTGCTACAGAATCGTCAAAACCAGAACAAGGTGTCGTTCCTACCCTTGTTGCTAGTGAACCCAACATTCCTGCTCCCAAGGATTCCTTGGTGGTCGGAAAGATTGTTTGTGGAGAGCTCCCTGTTGAGTTCTGTTTGAAACCCCAATCTGCCTTCGAAATGTTGCGGGCCAGAAAAGAGACAAGAGGTATTGTGATTGGTGAACCAAGACCAGCTCCAAAACTTGTAGAGGTTGTTGTAAAAGAGAAGTCCACTGCTTTTCAATCTTCTAAGAAGATATCTGAAGCAAGAGGTATCGTTGATCTCATTCTGAATCAAGTGAAAGTCCTTTCTGCTGATAAGTTAGAAGTCTATGATTCCTGGCGTACAGAGAGGCTGTCCTCTAAGTACAACGACTCTCTATCTAACGTTGCCATAACCAAAGAATGGAAGAAGAGAGTGACAAACGAGAAGAAAATCCTGAAGTGGGCAAGAACTTCAGAGGTGGGCGAAGCGTTGAACAAGAGAGAACTGGTGGAAGTTTGCATTCTTGGAAAAGCTCTGTTTCCAATCTACGAAGCTAGGAAAGCAAACTTCAACCCTAACGCAAAAGGAGCTGATGTTGAAGTGAAAGTGTTGAAAAAGTTGAATGATATCATGGAAAGCAATGTTTCTGCTACATCCATATACATTCATGGCGCCGATTGCTCTGGCGCAGAACCGCTCAACGAAGAAGAGGAAATGGATATTTCAAACGCTGATGAATCAATGCTGCTCTCTTGATCGAATTTGGGAATCATTCTACCGAAGAGAGACGCATTCAAGATCATCCCATGCAAGAGCTCCCTAATGAAGAAGAAGGAATAGTAAATGTTCAAGAGCCTAAACAAGCTCTTGAGACAAATGTTGAAGAAGTAACCTTAGAAGATGTAGTAGAGGAGGTTTTGAAAGCTCCTATTGAAGAAAATGAAACTATAACCCCTGTTGCAAGAACAAAGGGTGTCCAAGAGAAATTGGCTGAGGTCACTCAGCCTGAAACTTCAAGAACTGAGGGGGAACTCTCTAAAGAGAAAGATGATGAAGAAGAAAGTTCCTCATCTGAGGGGGAACAAGATGAGCAACCAAAGTTTGTTAAGACCTACCTTTTTCCCGATGGCGTTGTGGGAAGTGTTCACGAAAACATAACCACTCCCAGTCACTATTCTGGAAGTTTGCTCGAATACTGGGTCTTTGTGGATGAATTGTGTAAGTGAACAAGGTGTTTGTTTATTTATTAGATGAATGCATTTCTTGTTATATGTGTGCAGGTTTGCAATTTCTTCATCAAAAAGGGGGAAATTGTTGGGTCAAATTATTTTGACTAAGTGTTGAAATAATTTACCCACTAATATTTTGATGACGAAATAATTTATAAGTTTCAATACAGGTGTATTGAGACAACATGTCTCTAGACTTGGATCTAATGAGGGCCATTGGACCGATCTTAATTTTCATTCGCATAAAATTAGACTCACAGTCTAACTCATCGGAGTTAGACGTGGAGTCTAATAGACGTGTAAATTAGACGTGAGTCTAATAGAATTAGATGTACAGTCTAACTCATCGGTGTTAGACGTGTAAGTCTAATAGATATGTAAAGAATTAGACGGATGGTCTAATGAATACACGGAATTAGACGTGTGTCTAATAGAATTAGACGTACAGTCTAACTCATCGGAGTTAGACGTATAAGTCTAATAGATGTGTAAAGAATTAGACGGATGGTCTAATGAATATTCGGAATTAGACGTGAGTGTAATGGAATTAGACGTACAGTCTAACTCATCGGAGTTAGACGTGTAAGTCTAATAGACGTAAAGAATTAGATGGAATGTCTAATGAATACGCGGAATTAGATGGATTGTCTAATTAGTGAAAGTTAGACGTGAGTCTAACTCCTTCAGACAAGTCTGAGGTAGAACCGAAATTAGACTCGTCAGTCTAACTCATCGGAGTTAGACGTGTCGGTTTAATGGTTATGTAATAATTAGACGGATTGTCTAATTAGTGAAAGTTAGACGTGAGTCTAACTCCTCCAGACAAGTCTGAGGTAGAATCGGAATTAGACGCATCAGTCTAACTCATCGGATTTAGACGTGTCGGTCTAATGGTTATATAATAATTAGACGGGTTGTCTAATTAGTAAAAGTTAGACGTGAGTCTAACTCCTTCAGATAAGTCTGAGGTAGAACCGGAATTAGACGCGTCAGTCTAACTCATCGGAGTTAGACGTGTCGGTCTAATGGTTATTTAATAATTAGACGGGTTGTCTAATTAGTGAAAGTTAGACGCGAGTTTAACTCCTTCAGATAAGTTTGAGGTAGAACCGGAATTAGACGTGACAGTCTAACTCAATGGAGTTAGACGTACCCGTCTAATAGTTATTGAAATTAGACGCGAGTCTAATTTCATTAGACCAGGCGGTCTAATAGACGTTTTTCATCAGAAGGAGTTGACTTATTTCATTAGACTGATTTTCTCAAATCCGTCTAACTGAAATACGTCCAATGCTCTGTTTAAGCAGCACGCTTCAATCTAGCATTTCTCCTACCCACGTGTTATAACCATACCCTACTTCTGCTCCACTTTCCAGTGAAGATTAGTACAACAACTATATGCATCCAATCAAGGAATGCCACGTAAGAGAATTTTCCTCACATTACCTGTTTTTGCAGGTACATCCCTGATGGAATATTCGGCGCACTACCAGTTCGGTACGGCCACGATCCTTGTGCTCAGAACCTGCTGTGTACAATGGAGACTTTCCAATGGAAGAGGGCCACGTATCATTCTTGAAGATTCGACCGTTAGCTCCTGCTTAGTATTTAATCAATCCTAAAAACAACGAACAATCCGCCTCAACCAATCTTAAAAACAAGCATTCTGATTTTGTAGAGAGAGAGTCTACTCAATCATCTTGCTTACTAAACTTATTCTGTGAAGCTTCTTTCTGATTTACTGTGTGTGAATCGAGAGAGAGAGCTAGAATTAAAACACGTTAGATGAGTGATATTCTTCATCTTGTAATTGAACAGAAAGTGTTCTGTTCAATAGTGAGTTAAGTGTGTGTAAACTGTATTTGATTCTCATCATATTATAGTGAATCCTTCCGATGGTTGGAAGAAGGGGTGACGTAGGAGAGTTTCTCTGAACATCAATAAACAAATTGTTGTGTTCTTCATTTCTATCATCTTTTCATATTTCATCTTGTGCTTCAAACCCAAGTAAACAATTCCGCCTTGAATTTGTTTCAAGTGTTTACACAAGTTTGCGTAGAATAGAAAGAGATATTAATCCCTAACAGGATTTCTATCAAACCGTTTTTCATAAGCCTTCATCCTTAGCCAGACCCCCGTCTCTATTGATAAAGCCGATCCTATCATCCCTGTTAATCATTACTCCGATTCCGAAGGCCAACGTAATAAGATCGAAATCCTATAATGTTATCCCATGCTAATACATACAAAGAGAAGGCTTGCTTTGAGCACTATAATTTCTTCAAAGTAACAGCGCCGGAGGCACGACCCGACCAATTAAGGCCAGGAGCGCATCGCCGACAGTAGAGTCAAGACGATCGATACTCACCAAGGCGGACCGATCGTCTCAACCCAAAGTCCAACTACGAGCTTTTTAATTACAACAACTGAAATATACGCTATTGGAGCTGGAATTACCGCGGCTGTTGGCACCAGACTTGCTCTCCAATGGATCCTTGTTAAGGGATTTAGATTGTACTCATTCCAATAACCAGACTCAAAGAGGCCGGTATTGTTATTTATTGTCACTACCTCCCGGTGTCAGGATTGAGTAATTTGCGCTCCTACTGCCTTCCTTGGATGTGGTAGCCATTTCTCAGGCTTCCTCTTCGGAATTGAACCCTAATTCTCTATCACTCGTCACGACCATTGTAGGCCACTATCCTACCATCGAAAGTTAATAGGGCAGAAATTTGAATGATGCGTCGACGGCACAAAGGTCGTGCGATCCGTCGAGTTATCATGAATCATCAGAGCGACGGGCAAAACCTGCGTCGACCTTTTATATAATAAATGCAGCCCTTCCAGAAGTCGGGATTTGTTGCACGTATTAGCTCTAGAATTACTACAGTTATCCGAGTAGCAGGTACCATCAAACAAACTATAACTGATTTAACGAGCCATTCGCAGTTTCACAGTCTGAATTAGTTCATACTTACACATGCATGGCTTAATCTTTGAGACAAGCATATGACTACTGGTAGGATCAATCAGGTAGCATTCCTTTTCAAACACTTGACTTGTATCTTCCAAACAAAGTAAATGAATGGGTGAAAACAAGTCAAGATGTCGTACATAAAAGGGACGAATGTTGTTTAGGTTGATAGATGTTGAACACCTAATACCCATACAATATTCCACATCCAAGACAACAAGTAGCACAGTAATGAACCATCGATTATTATCGAAAATCGTCATAACAAATGGGTCAAAGTAACCACATTAGGGTCCATCCCGTGTAGCAAAACTACCCAAGACAAAATATGCATCTAACCAACATAATCGCTTCCATCATTGAGGTAACCAACACAGGAATCCAACCAATGCCAAATGTTTTTATTGCATTTGTAACATGGTTCAATAGAAAAGGAGCGAATACACTTCGTTTCTCTAGGCAAGGATCAGTCCACCACACACAATCCAATCACCACTCACACGCTTTACGTACACTTCGTCCACCCCATTAAACAATTAATCTATCAACATGAAAGTTAGCAAAAAAACCACTTAACAGAGCCAAACTAGTCCCGCTACACGTGAAATTTTTGACACATTGACAAGGCGACGCAGTCATTTTTGAGAATCATTTTCTGGCTAAATCCCACAAATCGGAATAATCTCAAACCAATGCTAAGTTGAATCCTCTCGGTCGGGGATGATAACTGCGTCTAGTATTTTTCATCCTCGGTCGAGACCGAGGGGCCAGATCACTTGAAGTTAATCTTGTGACCCAGCTTGAGGCGACAAATTATAATCCCAACGATCATCCGCAACTTTCTTTGAAGACGTTCCCTAGCTATATTCCGACTATCTCGAAGAAACCAACATGTCAGAATCCTCTCTTGAGTGATTATTGCAAAGCCTTGTATTCTCAGAAAGAATCATGTCGTCCTGGGTCGATGCCCAGGGGCCAGTCCCTTGACCAGATTGTTCGATAGATATTAGACCCATGGATGACTCGAAACTGTCTTTGAAGATCTTCCCCCAGTGAATTACATCGAGAACGAGAAATATGCTCAGCATGATCTGTAGTCGTGTAAAACCGTTGCCAGGTTGAATCTTCTGGTCCTGGAGTCATCCGTGGGGCTAATTTCTACCAGCCTCAGGCCTCGACCATGGCACAACCCCCACCCTTATCTAGACACCGGTCGAAACCAATGTCGCCACACTATTCCAACCATGGTCGAAATTGAGGCTTGCCACCAACACTTTCGCTCTAGGGGATTTAGAGAGTTAGTAAAGGGGTGCTAACACAGGCTGAGACCGAGTGATATTAGTTTCACCACTACTTCATCCAGACGAGGGAGGAGAGCACCCTACCCCCCTTATATATGCTTATTTTGCTGTTTTTCTTTAAGCAACAGTAGACATTGGGGGTGTCTATGCATGCATAATGCTCGAAAATAAATGAAAGAGAATTCTTTTTAATCCAATTCTTTTTTTTAATTCATATTATGATTAATAAGGGTTATTTAAAAAATTTCATAAAAAAATACGAAGTTTTTATATTTTTTTATTTATTTTTGATTAAAATCATTAAAAAATAGGGAAAATGATAATAATTCCAAATAAATTCCATTAAGTCCAAAACTTGTTTGTAAAATCTTATATAAGTTGTAGTATGGTATTTAGGATTGTTTGGGTCATTGTTGTGTAATAATATTGTAAGTTCATGATGAAGGATGACTTTCTTAGTAATAATGGG
>NW_025918846.1:0-16468 GCF_907164915.1 Impatiens glandulifera
TCTTATGTCAAAAGTGACGGTAAAGTCATGCGACTGTTGGGATTCTATTTAAGGACATCTTGCATGTGTCGGATGCCTTTTTCCTTGCATCATAATTCTTAAGTATACCCCTAGAGTTTTTCTCTACACCCTTCTCATCTAAAATCGGTTTTCATCTTCTTCTATCCTTTTTTGTTCAAATGGATAACATGAAGATTACTTCTTGTCACTGCCCTCTGCAGGTGGATTTTCTCTTTCGGTTTTATTCTTTCGAATTCAACAGGCCCTGTTGGTTCGATTCTGTTCCGATTCCTTGGATTAGTTCGGTCTCGGAATTGAGTATATCAGCGGTTGCATTTATATTTTATGAAGAAGGAAGTTCGAGAGTTTTTCAAGACGACGGTCTTGGTCGGAGAAATCTATTACGGCGATTGTGAACGAATCGCCTATATCTTTCAACGAATCTGCCTATGCGGAGTTCTTTAAAACTTCCATCGGAGGATCAAATATTTAATCTTTCTTTACCAGTAGAGACTATCACAGAGATAAGATGGTCTTCTCAACGACGGTTCTAAGATAAGGCTGAACGGAAAGAAGAAGGCTCTAAATCCGCATTTCATTTTATTGAACAATATTGTAGCGAAGGCTCTCCAAGGCAGAGAATGCTCGTTCGATTCATATAGTCAGGATCGCTTCGATTATATGACAACCATTTCAAAAGGTATTCAAGTTAACTAGGCCTCTACACTCTTTTCTAATCTTTGTGAGTCGATTTACTCCAAGAAACAAGGAGAGTGTGAGTTTTCGCAGCTCAACTCAGTTGATTTTTAAAATATTTGGGTGTCCCTATGAACGAGGGTGAGGCTATCAACCCGAGTCGCATATACACAAATTTCTCTGTGAAGAGTGCTCTTGCGTGAATGAAGCTCTCAAAGGAGATGGGTTCTAGCTCCTCTAGCCAACAGATAGGTGGCTAGTCGGTCCACTCGTTCTAAAAGGACAGACTGCTTCTGTGCTGTCTACGAGGCAAAATGAAAAAAATCTGTAATGGAGTCCGTGACGAGCACGAACAGCCAAAAAAGCTCCTTGAAGAAAGATTCTGGAGTGGTTGACTCCAGGGCAAGAAGAAATCTTCCTCCTATTGCCGTTGTTCCTATTTCATCTCTCTCTCTATATCCCCCAGCCCGGTGAAGAAAACCGGTTAAGTCATCTGGTTCTACTGCAGATCAGAGATGGCGTCCAAGGCGTCTAAAGCATCTAGTGCATCTGGTACTGTTAGGATCGGGGACGCCCTTGGAGGACCGGGGTGTTTTCCGGTTTCGAGAAGGGTGACCGCTTACAACACACACACTTTGGTGATAGTCCAGTTAGAGACTATAACCGTTCTCAGCACTGCACAAACTGTCACAGACTCTTGAACCGGGTTCAAGGGCGGAAATGTCTGTTTTAGGTTGAAGCAACGAATGCGACTTTAGATGATGTTTTAGAAGGAGTCGGTTTTATGGATGTGAGTAATCGGTTTTAGGAGTATGATTAGTTTGAGGTTAGGATGAATAATAAAAAGCAAAGGAAAGAAACACGAGACAAGGATTTGTTTATGGATGTTCGGAGCAAACCCTCCTACGTCACCCCTTCTTCTCAGGTTATGAGAAGGATCTTGTTAGGATCTAGGTCGCCGCTGGTGGACCGGGGGTTGGACCGGTTAGCGGTTCTCACTCGTAGGGTGGTGGTTAATCTAGTTAGAGATTAACACCGGGGTTTCAATACTACACAACCTGTCACAAACCCTTGAACTAGGTTCAAGCGCGGAAGAAGTTTGCTTTCAGGTTGAAGCGGCACGCTTGTATGATAGGCACGGTCGGTTTCGGATGATGAAGATTTGGAAATGGTGGGTCGGTTTCGGTAATCTGGATATTCAGTATGGTTAGTATAGAGTCGGTTTGGAGCGGTGTGGTTAAGTTAATCGGTTAGATAATGAATCCGGCAGAAAGTAAATGACAAGACAGATTTTATGGATGTTCGGAGATAAAACTCCTACGTCACCCCTTCCTCTCGAAACCGCGAGAAGGATATTCACTAAGGAATACAAGTACAGGCCGATCGAGACTTATTTCTTGCTCGATAACACTCTTACAATTTACACCGAAATTGTAAAACACACTTTAACTTTCAACACTTAGGCTTTTTGAGAACAGCACACTCTATCACTTGTAGTAAATGCTCTTAATATCTCAATATCACAGTTGTCTCTTAATGTCCCGCTTAAGTCACTGCAATTACTCTTCTTCAGCTACCCCTTTTATAGGTGAAATATGCCAACGGTCATATTTCACTACCTTGAATCTGATTGGCTGATCAGAGGTGCAGTGATTCAGTGTTTCAGAGGTTCAGACCTGCGGTCGTTTCCTCAGACCTGATGGTCAACCTCAGACCTGGTATTATGTCTCAGACCTGGCGATCTGTTCTTCCGGTGTGTAAGACAAACCTGTCGGGTTTGTCTTTTACTTGATATAGGCACTGTCTGTTTGGACAGTTGTCTGTACTTGGAAGATTTCCTTTCTGGCTTATCCCGAAGTAGAAGGATCCGGTAGTACTATTTTTCTGCAGCCTACAGTCTTTCCTCAGACTTGCATGGATATGGAAGTATTCAGTCTGTTCCTTTGGTATCATTCTCAACAGATACCCAAATTGTCTTCTTGTGCTGGTCGGTCATTTGACTTGGCCGAATGTCTTTTGGTAGTGATGTAACCGGACTTCTTCCGGTTATTCTTGTCTTGTGGATGATCGGCTGTTTGATGATTCCGGTTTTGAGCTTTGACCGATCCTTTCTTTGTGCGGTCACGTTCCGAATACTCTTGATCGGTTTGGTAGCTTGACCGGTTAGGTTTCTTAGTCGGTTCTCTTGTTCATCCGGTCCGGTTCCTTGTTCCTGCATGGAAAGTTTATTTAAGTTAGGTTTATTTGAACCGGTCTTATTTTATCTAACAATTTCTCCCTTTTTGATTATTTTATTTAAAATTATCAAAATCATGTAAGTTTGCAACCGTAGGCCGGTTGTTTTGTTTGGCCGGATTTTTGACTTGGGAGAATTTTTCGAAAAATGTTTGAGAAAAATTTTGGAAAAGTCTTTATAAGAGTCTCTATCTTTTATCTTATCAATTTCTCCCTTTTTGATTATTTTATTTAAAATTATCAAAACTAAGTAGAAATGCAAAATAAGGCCGGATTCAAAAATAACTTTATATATTTATATATAGATGACCGGAAAAGACAAAATATATAGAAATACTAAGGCCAATAAGAGAAAGAAGGATAGTCCCTATTCAGAGTCCGTGAAGTCATAGACGCTCTTCTTTTTCTTCTTCGGTTGCTGTTGCCCGGTCGGTTCGGAAGATCGTCGCCTTTTAGACCGGGACCGCAGTTGTTCTTCGACTTCGTCCTCGACTTGGTCGGCTTGCTGCGATGTACCCGTAATGACCGGTTCAGAGACTTCTTTGAGCAGCTCGGCTATCTGAACTTTCTTAGGGGCCTCCCTCTGTCTCTTTTTCGGTGCTGAAGCGGAGGCGGCCACCTTCTTCTTCTTGTTTACTTCGGAGAATTCTTCCAGCTTCCGTTTTTGCCTTTCCAATCGGGCGGCATCCTCCGCAGCTCGAGAGGCTACTTTCTCAGCAAACCCTGGGAATATGGCCCCAGCCTTTTTAAGTCGTGCGGCTTCCACTTCCGCTTTGGTCAGTTGAGATGATCGCAGCGCCTCTTTATCTTTGCTAACTTCGGCGTCCAGCGCATCCTGGACCCTTTTAGCTACTTGAGCATCAGCCGCTATAGCCGCGGCGTCCGCGTCCACCTTAGCCCTTAGAATTTCGGCCATTTGTTCAGAGAGCGCCTTTACTTCGGCCACGAGACTCTCGTTTGTCTTCTCGAGTTCGGAGACCCGGTTAAGTGTCGTGTCGACCCGTTCGAAGTCTTTCTTTAAGTCGGAGGTCACATCCTCTAGAGTTGCGGTTCGCTGAGCCCATTTATCGCGCTCACCGGCCTCTTCCCACAGACCGTTGCCGTGTTCTGAAAGTCGTTCTTGATGTTTTTCCAGAAGCAGCCTTGTCACGTCGGTGAACTTCAGGGCCGAATCAACTATTCTGTTGGATCTATCCTTGAATGGTTGAAGCTCGGACACGTTGTGTTCTTGTATGCGGTCATTGATCCATTCCGATATGGATGCTTCAAGCTTTTGAAGCCGGTCCTCAACCCATTCTTTAGCAGCCCATTCTTTAGGAAGGTCTGAAGCGGTGACTTCCGGTGGTGGGGGAGGTGATTGCTCGGTGGGATTTGGATCGGCTCTGTCATTGGATTCTATCGGTGCCGCATTCTCTTTTGGAAGTTCTAATGGTGCCGCAATCTCCAAGATCTGTGCCGCATCCTCCAAGATCGGTGCCGCATCCTCCAAGATCGGTGCCGCATCCTCCATTGGGGGTGTTGGACAGTTAACTGGAAACTTTTCGATTACGGGAGCAGTATAGACCGGTACCTTTTTCAAGCCTTGTTAACACCCGCGGCGCTACGGTGTCCACCGATCCCGTCTTGTTGAGCTCTTCCTTAATTCTCCGGATGCGCTTTCTTAGTTTCCGAAGTTGGATCCTCGGTAACAGGAGACAGGTTCGGCTTTGTACCTCTTGAATTGTGTTGGATTTTGTGAGGCTCATCATCAGGTCCTCTACTTCCTCCAATTTGTCGATGCATTGCTTTTCCGTGTGGCCCGGTAGGATTTCTCTATATGGTGTACCGAACCGGTGCTCATGCCACTCCAAGTATAGCTCTTCAACGTCTCCGGCTCGCTTGTTGACGCCCTGAATGATTTTCTAGGCTAATCTATCGGCCTCTGCTTCTTCGGCCTCCTCCCTCTCTGTGTTGTAGCCTTCATCATCGGCTTCTTTATCAGCCTCTTCTCCACCACCCTCTTCTCTATCCTTGGTGGTCTCAGGGTTGGTGTTTGGTTCGGCATCGTTTGGACTCCGAGCCGAATGATCGTCGTCATTGACCGTTCTATCATCGGTCCTCTCCGTGTCGGTTTGCGTAGAGGCCCACTCCTCATCTTCTGTTTGTTGTGGTGGGTCTAAGAAGGTTATCTTTTCTTTGCCTTTTCCTCCGGTCTTTGCTTTGGCCGGGGCATCTTTCTTTGTGGCTTTCTTCTTTCGGCCACCTGTGGAACTGGGGGTCGGCTTCGTTCTTTCAAGGAATTGCCTTGATCTGATGAGGCAGCGTTTTGCTACCGCAACGCCGGGACCGATGTTGAGATTTAAGTGGAGGAAGATCTTACCGAGGGGCACGGCGCATCCCCACGACCGGCTTGAGTCCGGTTTCACCATATCCATGAGGTTGCTGAACACCGATCTTGCCCAGTTGACCTCTTTACCCTTCATCAGACCGATTAGCATCTTGATTTTGTCCCTTGTGAGGTTGTTGAGGTTTCCTCCTCTTGCCAGGATCGCCCTTGTGAAGATGTCACATATCGGGATATACTCCGGCCTTAGCATTTGTTTGCTCCCGGATGTTTTGATCGGCTCATTAGATGCCGATAGAATGTAGCAAGCCGATTCAAAGATGTCCTGGTCTATTTCTGCCGTTGCATCCTGGCCAGTTGTTGGAAGACGCAGGCTTTCGACCACCAATTCTTCGGTGAGCTCTATTCGGGAACCGTATACAGTCGCGGTGATCTTGTCGTAGGCGATTGTTATGGTTTTGAAGAACTCTTCGACCGCATCTTTGTAAATGACGTGAGGACCGCCGAGGAAATATTCCAGACCGGTTTTGATTACCCGGTCAATAACTTCTTTCGCCTCGGTCGTACCATTCAGCCGGATTTCCTCGAAATCCACCTGAGAGTAGAGTTTGAATAGAACCGAATCACGACCCATGTTAAAGAGTTTGAGAAAGTGAGAGAGAAAACCGCTTCAAAAGAGTTAGAAGGCTTAGAGAGAGAAAGTAGATTCGCGTGAGTATGAAATAAAATGACCGAAGGTCCCTTTTATAGATGCGGTTTGGAAGCCCAACCGTCCCATCAATAATGGGCGGGAATTTTCCCTCCAAAATGGAAGAGGCGCCAAACTATGAGCGGTAAGGCACGAAAAGGTGGGCGGCAAATTTTGGGTGGGAGATTTCCCTCCAAAATCCTTTGCTTATGTCATTGATGACGCACCCGTTTCTTTGAAACCGATTGATTGAACGGTTTCTAAGTTCAATTGGTTATTTTGAGTGATTAGAGTGTTAACAAATTTGGCAGATTTCATGTGACCGGAAAAGAACGCGGTTATAGTTTGAATGTGTGAACCGGTTACTTAGATAAATGTTCAAAGAATTAAGAAGACACGGTCATTTAAACTGAAATGATAATAGAATTCAAGAAATAGCAGATAAGGAAAGCCGATATAATTAGGCATACAGAAATGATGTAAAGTACAGCCTATTGAAAAGACATTCTCCAGATTCGTTCTATTGCCGAATCCCTGTCGAGGATGTTTGAAGAGGAAGCCGGTGTGCCCGGTCCGAACTCTGGTCGGTACCCAAGAATCAGCTTGCTGATATGCGGTGCATACCCGAGACCTTTCTTGGTCAGCACCATATTCTTTAGGTTTTCCCATATGACCGATGACTAGTTGATGGCCGATTTGCAAAGAGTGTGGGTCATGATGTTGTAGGTATTCCTAGAATACCGTTGATTAGGTGATTGACACAGAATCGACCAGGTCACGATTTCTAGCAGTAGCTGACCGTGACTGGCAAGTTGGGTTTTTGGCCCAAAGTGTTCCACCGGAGAGGAGGTGGCCGACAGGTATTGCGCGGTTTCAAATCCCGCAAGGTCCTGAATAGTCGGAAAGTCAGAGAAACCTTCAGTGGGTAGACCGAATAGTGAGGCAAATTCAACCTCATCGATCCAGAACGTGTGGTCTCTGACAGTAGAGACGATATACTTTTCCCTGATGCAGGCGCTTCGAAAGAAGGCCTTGACATCGTCTAGAAGAATAGGACCGGCCTCTTCAAGAAACGGTTGAAGACCGGTCTCAACGAGAGAGTCATACATGAATTTCTGCTTAGTAGTGCAGTCCCTTATGCCCGTGCAAGAGTTGAAGTCGATGCATAGAAAGTTTCCCAGAGTTCTGCTCGGCATGATTTCGGTATTGAGAGAGACGAAATTCAAGAATATCAGAAGTGAGTTTGTGTTTTTCGGATGTGATAAGATGAGTAGAGGATGGCTCCTTATATAGGATCGGTTTTGGAGGGAAAATCTGAGCATTGATGGTCAGTTTTGTTTTATTAAGGAAAAGAATCTTTTACCTTTTCAAGGCGCATGGGGAAGTGGCAAATTGCAAAGCCCAAGGTAGGTGTTAGTTGAGAAGTAACCAGATTGGTTGGAAATTAAATGTGTGGGTGGTTGGGGGTCATCTTATTGATTGAAATTATCTCATTAAATGCACTTGAACACAACCGAGATTAATTAGATAGATGCCGAAGATAACAGAGATAATGCCGAAAATGGCATACATGATGGTGAGGAAAACATAAAATCAAGATAATCATAGATAAAGCCGAAAGAGACATGGGTGAAGCCGACATGATCAAACTCGAGTTGGTGAAAAATACACCCGGTACATGAAGCAAAACGACCGGGTACAGGAAGAAGTGACTCATGGTGCAAATGTGTTGACGTCACCGTTCTGGCGGTTTCTTCTCCTCCAAGCCCTCTCGAACCGCCTATAAAATGGGTCGGTTACTTCTTTGGTGAACACCTGAGCTTGGTTCAAACCTTCGCCGGGACAGGTTGGGACTCCAAGCTCCACAAGGAGGCTGCTTATTTGAGGAATGAAACCAACTGATCGGATGCCGATCATCCAGATAAGGATGTCGAAGAGCACCCTAGACCAATTTACTGGTGTGCCGGTGATTATGGCCGCCATCATGTTGAAGTTCGAGACACTGTAGGTGTTTGTGACGTCCCTACCAAAAATGCTCTTGCCGATCACATCGTTGAGAAGCTGATATTCAGCTCTTAGACATGATTTTGCTCCATGGTCCTCAACCGGGTCGTTAGACCGAGAGAGGGCGACGCAGACTTCGGCTTTTACATCCCCAGGGATGTCCAGATCTGTGATCCCGTGCCTTGGCAGGCTATGACACCTCGCAAAATCTCGTTCAGTGAAATCGAAGACAATGCCTCCCACCTTGGATTGGATGTGGGTGTCAAAGTGGGGGGTGCCCCGAAACACCCTTGCATTGTGGAAGAACTCCAGAACGGAGTCCGGATAGATGGAGTGCTTATCACATAGGAAACTTTGGAGGCCGGTTTCCTCCAAAGATTTTATCATCTTGTATATTTCATACTGGTCTGTGGAAGAACAGGATTGAAAATCAACCTGAAGGATGTTGGGAAACTGAGACATTTTATGCCTTAGTGAGAGGATGTTCTTTTTTCTTGTGAGTGTTGTGGTGAACGTTTGCTTCACTTAAATACTAGTTTAGGGACTATCCTATTGTCCAGGCATTAAGTGAGATGATGTCTATTAACTGCAGGATAAGAGATATTGCATAAAATAGGCACGTTTGCAGTCTAGGTGTCGGTCATAGGCCTGGACTGTGAAAGATATCAAAAGATCTTCACGTCTTTTTAGGCGCGACCATATTACTTTGAAATGGCAATGTTTCAGAACAGATATCTACAAGCATTGATAGTTATTCCACATCTGTGAAATTCAAATAATCTATAATGACCTGCTTCCGAACCGGTCAGTCATCAGTTGTTCATCCCGATGCGGTTATTTGGTGTATCCACCAAGTAGCCGGTCGGTTTATTCTATCTGATGAACTGGGCGGTTCTTCCATAGGCATCTCGAAAATTCAAAAGTCAACAGCTTAGGAGGAACTACCGGTTTTATCTGTCTGAACCGGTTTCCCTTTAAGCATCCTTTGGAAGGATTTGGCTAATATCGGTTAAGCCGAAAGTAAGCCTGAATTGAGAAAACTTAGCTTCCTGTAGCGGCTTTGTGAAGATATCGGCTACTTGTTGATCAGTCGGTACGTATTCCAACCGGATATGCTTCAGCGTGACATGCTCCCGGATGAAATGATGCCTTATGTCGATGTGCTTGGTTCTGGAGTGGAGAACCGGATTGTAGGTGATCGCTATGGCACTCGTGTTGTCATAGAAAATCGGGGACTCTTCGGCTATGACACCGAAGTCCTTCAGCTGCTGTTGGATCCAGAGGAGTTGAGAACAGCAACTTCCGGCCGCCAGATATTCAGCTTCTGCAGTGGACGTGGCCACCGATGTTTGCTTCTTGCTATGCCATGAAACGAGCCGGTCACCAAGGAACTGACATGTTCCGCTGGTGCTTTTTCTGTCAATCTTACACCCTGCATAGTCTGCATCTGAATAACTTGTTAGATTGAAGGACGAGTCCTTTGGGTACCACAGACCGCATCAGGTGTGCCCTTTAGATACTTCAGTATCCTCTTTGCGGCTGTGTAGTGGGATTGTTTGGGATTTGCTTGGAATCTCCCACATACACCGACTACAAACAAGATGTCCGGTCTACTCGCTGTCAGGTACAGTAGGGAACCGATCATGCCCCGGTATGCAATCTGGTCTACCGATTGGCCCTCATCATCCCTGTCCAACTTAACTGATGAGCTCATTGGAGTAGCCGCCGAGGAGCAAGTGTCCATTCCGAACTTCTTTAGTAGCTCCTTGGTGTACTTAGGTTGGCTTATGAAGGTTCCTTCCTTGAGTTGTTTAACCTGAAGACCTAGGAAGAAACTTAATTCTCCCATCATACTCATTTCAAACTTGTCAGTCATCATTTTTTAAAACTTATCACATAATTTAGGATCGGTTGAGCCAAAAATGATATCATCTACATAGATTTGAACAAGTAGGATATGTTCCTTCTTTTCAAATTTGAACAATGTCTTATCCACTGAACCGATGGTGAAATCATGTTCTAATAGAAATGCGGTTAGTGTATCATACCAGGCTCTAGGTGTTTGCTTTAGACCGTATAAAGCTTTGTTCAGCCGGTATACATGGTTTGGAAATGCAGCATTTTTGAAACTGGGTGGCTGTTCAACATACACCTCTTCACGTAGGTCACCGTTCAGAAATGCACTTTTAACATCCATTTGAAAAACTTTAAAGTTTTTGAAAGCCGCAAAAGCTAGAAAGATCCTAATGGCTTCAATCCTGGCTACAGGAGCAAATGACTCTTCAAAATCAATGCCTTCTTCCTGTTTATAACCTTGAGCCACTAATCTGGCTTTGTTCCTCGTGACCAAAGCGTCCTCATTGAGTTTGTTTCTGAATACCCATCTTGTTCCTATGACCGATTGATCTTTCGGTCTGGGGACTAGGTACCAGACTTTACTACTCTCGAACTGGTTTAGCTCTTCTTGCATTCCCAAGATCCAATCCGGATCTGACAATGCTTCATCTATTCTTTTTGGTTCAATCTGGGATATGAAAGCAGAGTTAAATTATCCTTCCAGAAGTTGACTCCTAGTTCGAACAGGTTCTGAAGGGTCACCTATAATTTGCTCAGGAGAATGTTTACTGTTTCTTCTGAGATTCAGTTCAGGGATGTCTACCAAATTACCGTTAACTTGACCAAGGCTAGACATGTCGGTAGGCTGAACGAGATTGTCAGACCGACCGACTCCCTCGGATTGGACCGAAGTGTCAGCTTCCTGTAGTGGAACAGCTTGATCCGGCTGGGTATCAATATTACCCATTTGGTCATGGACAAACCGCCTGAAGACCGGAGTCTCATCTTCACTATCAGAATGAATATCGTTATTTTCCAATCTGTTGTGTAGATCAAAGCATGAAGCAGTATTGCTTTCAACCGATTCATCGAAAACAACGTGAATTGTTTCCTCCATGGTTGCAGTTCTATTATTGTATACTCTATATGCTTTACATACTCCCGAATATCCTAACATGATGCCGGTATCGGTTTTTGCATCAAAAGCGGTGAGTTGGGTTTTACCATTTATATGAATATAATATTTACAACCGAAAATCCTAAGGTACTTGAGTTTAGGAACTCTGTTAAAATAAACCTCATATGGTGTTTTGTTGTGAAATCTGTTTATCAAAGACCGGTTTTGTGTATAGCATGCAGTGTTGATAGCCTCAGCCCAAAATTTCTGAGCAATGCCGGAGTCGGCTATCATGGACCGTGCGGCTTCCTTGAGAGTCCGGTTTCTTCTCTCGGCCAGGCCATTTTGTTGAGGAGTCCTAGTACTAGACAACTCGTGTCTAATGCCGGATTCATCAAGATATGCAGTTAATGTACTATTGTTAAATTCGGTACCTCTATCACTTCGAATGCTATTAATGCGAGTTGATTTTTCATTTTGCAGGCGCTTAAGGAGTGTGATCTGGTTTGATACGGTTTCACGTTTAGATGGTAGGAATATTACCCAGGTATATCTAGAATAATCATCAATAACTACCATGGTGTAAAGCATACCTCCTAGGCTAATGACCTGAATCGGTCCAAATAGATCCATGTGAAGAAGGTCTAAGCATCGGCTAGATTGAATATTTCCTTTACTCTTAAAGGATGACCTAGTTTGTTTACCCATTTGGCATGCTGAACAGACCTTATCCTGGTTAAATACTATATCAGGAATACCTTCAACTAGCTTTTTACCGCGAATGTAGTTTAAGGTTTTCATGTTTAGATGGTTGAGTCTCTTATGCCACAGCCATGTTTGATCAGTCTTAGCTATCATGCATATAGGATATTCTACTCTGGTTTTCCAGTCTACCTTGTAAATGTTACCTATCCTATTTCCGGTTAGTAGTACGATACCTTGAGAGTTCTTAACTAAACATGCATGTTTAAGGAATTCTACCGTGTATCCAGCATCACACATCTGACTAATGCTAAGTAGGTTAAAACTTAGGTTTTCAACTAAAAGTACATTATCAATAGTTAGATTACCATGGACAATCTTACCCTTGCCCACAGTTTTACCTTTTGAGTTGTCACCGAAGGTAATTAGAGCACCGGTTACTGATCTAATGTCGGTTAGCAAATTACTGTTTCCGGTCATGTGCCTGGAGCAACCGCTGTCCAAGAACCATTCGGAGTTTCCTAGCCGTTTCTTTGGGTCCTGCAAAATGTACATATTTACAACTGTTTGGTACCCACATTTACTTGGGTCCACATGCGATTAGTCCCTTAGGTACCCAAACTTTGATAAACCGGACGGTCTTCTTTGCTAGGGTTTTAACTGTCCTTTTGACACTTGGTCTGGTGTATTTCGGTTTTCCTTCAAATGTCCTAAATGGTGATGGTCTTTGGTTCGGTGATCTATGGTTTGACCTACGCGGTTCAGGGAAGTTTTTCTTATATCTGAGGATTTCGGCTTTTCTATTCTCAGGGTCAAGCCATGAATCGGTTGGGCCAATATAATCGTATTTTAGCTTCTCTTCCCTGTAATATGCGGTCTCCTCTTCTTCAACTGTACAGGTGCTCTTAAGAAATTTTATAAAGGGAAGGTTTTCTTTTGTAAGCCTTGCTTTTTCTATGGGTTTTCGGTCTTTAGAGCTATTCCCTGTGTATCCAAGGCCACGCTTACAACGAGGGTGCCTGTAGTGTTTATTCATATTCTTTACTATATCGCTAGATCTCTTATAGGCGGCCATCTTATATTGAAGTCGGGCATTCTCTTCCTCGGTTAGTTCTCTAGTCGGTTCACTAGGTTGTTCGGTCTTAAGATCTAACTCGCTTTCTAGGGTGTGGGTATCATCAGGTTGTATGACTTCCGGTTCAGTTATGATGAGTACCTCTGGTTCTATTGGAATAGGTGTTATGGAGTCGGGCTTGATATTGAGGTGCTTAGGTAGCATGATCAATAGGTTCTTATATTCTTCTACCATATCATTCAATGCATTGTATAACTCATCCTTAGTAAATTCTTCACAAGGAGAGTCAAATAACTGTTCCTCATTTGCCATGAGACATGTGAGTTCATTGTCACTATCACTGCGAGCCCATAGACTTCCTCCATCGTCGGCTATCAGTGCTTTCGGTACCTCACTTCCTTCACCGGCTTGTTGATAATTGTTTCTGTCATTTTAATATTCCGGTTTCTGGGTATCCCTCCTTGGTTTCCTGCATTCCCACTTAAAGTGTCCCAAACAGTTACAGCTATAGCATCTTACAATGGATTTGTCACCATAGTAGTTGTTTGTCGGTTGGCTCCTTTTCATGAACCTCCTAAACTTCTGTGCAAGCATTGCCATGGCATCCTCAGTGAACTGTTCGGCGGTTCTGATCGGTGCGGGTGCAGGAACCGGTATCGGTGCAGGTGTAGGAGTAGGTGCAGCCGGTTCTGTAGATGTGATTAGTGCTCTGGTTGATGTTGAGGCCGAGACTTCCTCTTCAGTCCTAGATCTCATCTCGAATTCGTATGCCTTTAGATCTTCGAATACGTCGTATAGTTTCATCTTACGTAGGCTCTTTGATTCCCTCATTACCATTGTCTTTATATCCCAGGCACTTGGAAGAGATCTCAAAGCCTTCATAACTACCTCTTTGTTCTCATACTTCTTGCCCAGAGTTGCTAGTTCATCTAACACACTAGTGAACCGGTCACTGTATTCCTTCATAGTTTCTCCTGGTTTCATTTTGATGCTTTCAAACTTCTGTGTGGCCATCATTATTTTGTTCTCCCTTGTTCTTTCATTTCCTTCAAAGATCTGGATAACCGTGTTCCATGTCTCCTTCGCGGTTTTGCAATCTCTGATCTTGCAGTATGTGTTTCTGTCCACGCTGTTGAAGATCCGGTTTCTTGCATGGTTGTCCAGATTGTTCCTTCTCCTATCTTCAGCCGTCCATTCTTTTCTATCTTTATCAATGAATATCGGTCCTTCGGTCAGAATGGATTCCATTTCATCATCCAAGGTGACTAGGTGCAGGTGCATGCGTGCCTTCCAGTTGGCAAAGTCATCACCTTCTAGCATTGGAGGCCTATCCTGATACATGTTTGCTTGAGTATTGAAACTAACTGCTCTGATACCAATTGTTAGGATCTAGGTCGCCGCTGGTGGACCGGGGGTTGGACCGGTTAGCGGTTCTCACTCGTAAGGTGGTGGTTAATCCGGTTAGAGATTAACACCGGGGTTTCAATACTACACAACCTGTCACAAACCCTTGAACTAGGTTCAAGCGCGGAAGAGGTTTGCTTTCAAGTTGAAGTGGCACGCTTGTATGATAGGCACGGTCAGTTTCGGATGATGAAGATTTGGAAATGGTGGGTCGGTTTCGGTAATCTGGATATTCGGTATGGTTAGTATAGAGTCGGTTTGGAGCGGTGTGGTTAAGTTAATCGGTTAGATAATGAAGCCGGCAGAAAATAAATGACAAGACAGATTTTATGGATGTTCGGAGATAAAACTCCTACGTCAACCCTTCCTCTCGAAACCGCGAGAAGGATATTCACTAAGGAATACAAGTACAGGCCAATCGAGACTTATTTCCTGCTCGATAACACTCTTACAATGTACACCGAAATTGTAAAACACAATTTAACTTTCAACACTTAGGCTTTCTAGAACAGCACACTCTATCACTTGTAGTAAATGCTCTTAATATCTAAATATCACAGTTGTCTCTTAATGTCCCGCTTAAGTCACTGCATTTACTCTTCTTCAGCTACCCCTTTTATAGGTGAAATATGTCAACGGTCATATTTCACTGCCTTGAATCTGATTGGCTGATCAGAGGTGCAGTGATTCAGTGTTTCAGAGGTTCAGACCTACGGTCGTTTCCTCAGACCTGATGGTCAACCTCAGACCTGGTATTATGTCTCAGACCTGGCGATCTGTTCTTCCGGTGTGTAAGACAAACCTGCCGGGTTTGTCTTTTACTTGATATAGGCACTGTCTGTTTGGACAGTTGTCTGTACTTGGAATATTTCCTTTCTGGCTTATCCCGAAGTAGAAGGATCCGGTAGTACTGTTTTTCTGCAGCCTACAGTCTTTCCTCAGACTTGCATGGATATGGAAGTATTCAGTCTGTTCCTTTGGTATCATTCTCAACAGATACCCAAATTGTCTTCTTGTGCTGGTCGGTCATTTGACTTGGCCGAATGTCTTTTGGTAGTGATGTAACCGGACTTCTTCCGGTTATTCTTGTCTTGTGGATGATCGGCTGTTTGATGATTCCGGTTTTGAGCTTTGACCGATCCTTTCTTTGTGCGGTCACGTTCCGAATACTCTTGATCGAATTGGTAGCTTGACCGGTTAGGTTTCTTAGTCGGTTCTCTTGTTCATCCGGTCCGGTTCCTTGTTCCTGCATGGAAAGTTTATTTAAGTTAGGTTTATTTGAACCGGTCTTATTTTATCTAACAGATCTCCACTAACTTTTATAGTTACAACAACACCTTTGGTCGAGCCCAACTTCGCTACTCGCCGGTTACACCAATCTCACACTTTGATGTAATACAACAACTCAACACAACAACACACAAAAAGCTTCCGGTTTTAGACACACCGGTTTTTGGAATAAAACAGTTTATCTCTCTAGAACTTAATGCTTTTCGTAATTTGTAATGTGCAACTTTCAGAACTGATGATGCTTTAAATGAAGACGTTTGATCTTCCTTTTATAGCTGAAAGTAGCCAACGGTTACTTTCTTCTCTCTCTTCTGGATTGGTTGATCGTTATCACGCCTGGTGCAGAGAGGTTGCTTGCACGCTTCACCTTCCTCAATACCTGGCAGTCATGCAGGCAGATCTGAGCAAAAGATGACGTAGCCGGTTTTCATATTTAGACACGTGTTGAACATGCACCTCCGGTTGTCAATTTCAGATCAATAAAGCATCATTGCTTTCCTCGCATGCTTCCGATCGGATCCGATCTTCTTTTATTCTTTCAAGACACGTTTCTTTCGTCATGGTACGTCACTCTTGAAGTTTGAATCTTCCGGTTCTTGTGTCTTTGTGCAGTATGATCCGGCTGATGTGTAAGTTTTTGTCTTGGCTAACCGGTCGCTTGAGAAAGTGAAAACCGGTTCCTCTGATCTTTAACTTGATCATTTGGAATTGGTTTCTTTGAAGTATGGCAGCAACCGGTTTTGATACCCCAACCGGTTCATACGGTTTTGATCTGTACCTGCACATGAAAGTTAACAACTGTTTAGTTCGTCTGTCCGGTTCCACAAAATTAACTTACTTAATTTTTTCTATCAATTTCTCCCTTTTTGATTATTTAGAATAAATATTCAAAACTTGTAATGTGTGGCCGGTTTGAAAATTAACTTACTTAATTTTTCTATCAATTTCTCCCTTTTTGATTATTTAGAATAAATATTCAAAACTTGTAATGTGTGGCCGGTTTGAAAATTAACTTACTTAATTTTTCTATCAATTTCTCCCTTTTTGATTATTTAGAATAAATATTCAAAACTTGTAATGTGTGGCCGGTTTTGAAAA
>NW_025918847.1:0-24099 GCF_907164915.1 Impatiens glandulifera
ATCATAGGTAGCAAATATTTATAAAACAAATCTGTAATTTTAGAGTTTGTCCAAATATGATCAATAGATAACTAAATATTCTGAACTCTTTATTTTTTTTTAAAGTTTGGCTTAGTCGAACTCATATTACTATTAAAGTAAAAGACACTAAATTATTATCATGTAATAACTTTAGTGGTATTTATGTATCATCCATAATTTACAATCTCATGACAATTTTGTCGTCTTATTCTTTAATTGAATGACACAAAACACCTAATAAATTATGCAATCATGTTAAAAGAATTTGAGTGTCTACTTCACATTCTTACGAGAATTAACTCTTGTAACTATTAATTAAAATAAAAATACACGGCATGAATTTTCGACTATTTTGGTATCTCATAAAATTTGAATAAAAACTCCAAATGAACTCTATCTGATTTGATTTTATTGTGTGAGTATGTAATGTTTTGTTCTTCAAATATTATATTACTTGTTTGGTTTCTTTCTAGTGATCCAAACCAGAATCCTTTAAATATTTGTTCAACATCATAAAGCATACATAATATCTTGATGCATACAATCTTGAACATAATTAGACTTTCGCTTAAGGAGTCTTTTGTATTTATTTATTTTCAAAATTAATCTTGAAAACCTTATGAAAATAAATTTGTCTTTAGATATTTTAGAATATTCAACAATTAACATCTAACAATTTTTTAGTCCAGTTTATATATTTTTTACACTTATAAGGTCTAACCTTAACTAGACAACCCCATTAAATTGTAGTTCTTAATTTTTCTCTCTAAATAAAGTCATTATATGGAGATATGCCATAAATATTTATTTTCAAATGAAGAGTATCTAAAATAGTTCCTTGTTTCTTCATCTTTAATTTGTATGATTTGTATTGTCATACGATCGATATTTTTTCATTATCAATTGGTTTTGACAACTAACTCAACCTTCAAATAATAAGTATCTAAAATATTTCTTTATTTTCTCATTTTTAATTTGATTTTTCATTGCCCACGCCGATGTTTCTTTTATCATCAATTGACTTTTGACAACTAACTCAATCTTCAAATAAAGAGTATCTAAAATATTTCTTTATTTCCTCGTCTTTAATTTGAATTGGCATTGCCCACGTTGATGTTTATTTCGCCGTTGTACACGATATAAATTGCTCAACTTAGTTTTGGATCTTACACCGTTTAAACTGCTCTTATTTTATATTTTATTCGTGAGAAATTTATTATTTAAAGTGATATCGAAAAAGTAAAGAGATAAAATATAAACTTTATAGGCAACCCCCATAACTAACTCTCTCTCTCTCATCAAATCAAATATGAGATTGAGAATTTAATGGGAGGTTGACATAAATCTTTTAAAATATTTTTTTATTAAGAATAAACTTCACAACTAGAGAGTCGTCACCTAATTTTTTAAAATTTAGAAAATAATTTAGGTGTATGCATGCCACAAATAGAGATTCTTTTTGAGTTCGGGACTTGGTTACGTGTGAAAAATGACTAAAAGTTATATGTCTTACAATACTCCGAAGATCTCTACTACACAATTTTGGCCTTTAATAATTTATTTTTACACTTTACCTTTTAGTTTTTTCATCATTCTTATTTAACCTAAAGCTAAGGGAGATTATCCACATTTGTGTTGATCTTTTAATTTCAAAAAAGTAATACAAGCATATATACAAGTATAAATAAAATACAAGAAAAAAAATCATACATACATACAAGTAAATAAAATCAATGGTTAAGAGCTTTAGGAGAGCTACTAGGTTTTTTTGAGGGGAAAAACCACTTAGCGTCATTTCATTAAAAATCCTCAAAAACGGGAAAAAAATCATGAGTTTAAGAGATCATTATAGACAGGCCTAAAATGATTTTGAAGTCGTAAAATTCTAAATAAAAGCTAAAAAGCTAAAAACGTAAATGAATTATCTGATTACAATATTTTCAATTCTAGTGAGTTCAAAAAACTGTAAATTCCAGTTCCTGCAGATATTTCAGTTCTGCTCTGTGCTTGAAATTCTTCTCCACGTTCCCGCGAGGGTGCTGCAAACCGATACAATATCTTTTCATAACTCTTCAATGCTCCTACGGGTTCTGCCATATACCTTTGTATTCCGTTTTTATCAAATGTTATACACCACTGCTCTAAAGTCGCACTTGAACACGCTTGTTGCAAATCTATTTCCCTTGACTTTGAGTAGTGTTGCATCTTTGATTTCATTCCATTCGCTCAGGAAACTATTTAGATTCAGACTTTTATAATTTTTTTCTCAAAGCTCCGAAGCAATACAACAGCTCCCAAATAGGTGATATATGGTTTCTTCATTTCCTCTACATAGAAGACAACTCGCGTCCAAGATGCTCATATACTTGTTGATACAATCACGAGTGTTGAGTCTTTCCTAGAATGCGAGCCATAGGATGAACTGGTGTCTAGAGATATTCTTCGTTGACTATACAAGAGGAGCCCATTCTACTTTCTGCGCTTTTTCCCGAGTTACCTCCCATATTTTTTTCGATACCAGCTTCTCATTGTCTTCAGCTTTCCATTCATGAATATTCGGTCTATCGTGTAGTTGTATGTTACTTATATGATCAAGTATCCTCTGTCCTTCTGGATTTCTTCTCTGGAGTGAGTCCCAATTTCCGTCTTTAATGTCTCTGATTTTCGCTTCTGCGCAGTCCCTTTTGATACGGGTATTTTGAAATTTCTCGTTGTGGATGATAGGCTGGTTTTCGAACCAGGATCGTGCCAGAATAGAGTGTCTTTCTCGTTCCCTAGCCGGATTTCATAAAGATCTACAATATCGCTTCTTAGTTTAAGAATCTTTTTCAGAGACCAGTTCATACCTTCATGAATTTTGCAGGTCCAGATGTTGGTTTCGTGTTTCATAAACCTCGTATGCACCCATTTGATTCATAGTGACTCCTGATTGCGCTCCAAAGCCCACAGATGCTTGAAGGTGAGAGAATTGTTCCACTCGATACAGGTCTTCAAGCCGATGCATCCCCCGTCCTTCGGTTTGTAGAGAGCGGTCCATTTGACTTTCTTTTCTCCTCTTCCGCTACTTCCCCAAATAAAGTTCCTCATCAGCGGGTCGAGCTCCTTCATTACCTTCTTCGGAATGACCATCTGTTGCGCCCAATAGTCAACTATGCCCATGACCACGGTTTTGATAAATTCGATCCTCTCTGCATAAGAAAGTTTTTTCGCTGCCCAACCAGATATCGTGTTTTTTACCTTTTCAATTAGTGACTTGCAGTGTGAGATCTCGATCTGCTTCGCGGTTAATGAAATTCCTAAGTACCTTATGGAAAAATTGTCTTCCTTGATGCCCATGATGTTGAAGATGTTCTGTTTTGTTTCGTCCTTCACGCCTCACTTTATTTATATATAAAGTTATAAAAACATTTATCTAGGGCTATAGTCCACATCTGCCTCTTATGTAGATCCATTAGTGTCGATAAGATCATGTAATTTATAGACGATGTCTAAATCAGGGGCGGATGAAAAGAGTGGGTTGTGCTGGGCTCCAGCCCCATACATCCCAAACAGATGTTATATAATATATATATATATATATTATTTTTGTAAACCGAAAAAAAAAACAATTAAGCCCATTTTGAAAAAATGCTTAAACTAAATTTCAAATAAAAAAAGTCTAAAAAAACCTAAATTGTACTAGTTGCGTCAACATTCTTTTGCTCTTAAGTAATCAATGAAGATTTTAGTTTCTCAGTTCAGAGACTCCTCACCACTCAACAGTAAGCCATCTAGTGATGTTATTCACCATTTCAGCTTTTAGCTATTCGTAATCTAAGACAACGAATATAATCTGAGGTCTTACTTTATTCAGGTATTTCGTATTTAAATAGTCGAGCAATAACATTGAATTAGGGATTTAACCATTTAGGGTTTTGGCTTTTGGGTAAGTGGTAATCAATTAGTGATATGGGGCTTAGGAATTTGAAGGGAGGTCTTTTATGTTTTTAAGTTTAACTACTCTATGATCAAAACTTGGTCCGATTGATTGTTTGATAGTTAATAATATGTCATATATTAGATAAAATGACTTTTTAAAATTTTATATTCAATTTTCTTTCTCTTACATTCGATAGAGTTGCCTTTAGTTTTACCAGTTGCAATTACATCGTAGAAAAAAAATATTGTAATGAATACTTATTTGCGTAATCGGAATGAGAGACGAATGGATGAATGATAGTTTAGTAGTTTATTTTGAAAAAATATTTTTTCAACAATTGAAAATGAACAAATATTATAATATTTTTGAAAAAAGAGTCTCATATAATATAATTATCTTATTTTGTACTAACTCATACACAATAAATAATTTAGTAAGTGTGTTTATTAAAGTATGAGAAATGATTGGAATAGGGAATTTGAGGAAGGAAATTATGTGGGCAATTTGATTAGCCAAAAAAAAATAACAAAATTTCTTTCTTCTTTTTCTCTTCTCTCTCCTAACCTTTTATCTTTTTCTAACCAATGTAGTTGGTGACACATCATTTCCTCCTTCAAATTCTCTCCCCTATCACTCCTCTTAAATAACATTGAGCCGAAGAAACGCAGGAGGCAACCAAATTAAATGGGCATAATTATCCAATATATATATATTATTAATTATTATTTTAAAATTTGTATCCTATTTTTTTTTTTAATTTCTCTCTCTATATTTATATATTTTATATTAAATATTTATATGTTTTATATTAAATATTTATTTATTCTATATATAAATATTTATAATAATAATACTATATAATATATAATAACATTTATTATGATTAATTAAACTTACAATAAAATTACAAATTTCACCTAATAATTATATAATATATATATATATATAATAACGTTTAATATAAATTTCTCTCTTATTTATAATATATATTTCATAAATAATTTTATTATTTATTTTCTCTCTCGTCACATATATAAATATATATATATAATTTTTTTATATTTAAAAATTAATTTATTTTTTATTTTCTCTTCCCTCATCTATATATATTTTTAATATTCTTATATATTATTTTTATATTTTTTTAATAAAATAAAAACTTTACACATTTAATTTATTTAAAAATTATATATTAATTTTTTCTTTCTAATTAATTTTATTTTTTATTTTCTCTCTTATACTCTCTCTCTATATAAATAAATAAATTTATATCTCTAATAATTAATTTATATTTTATTTTATATTTTATTTATATATATATATATATATATAATTAACTTTATATAAATACAATTTTTTTTTCAATTTGTTTTACAAATAAGTTTTACATTTTTTTAATAAAATAAAAAGTTATATATATATTTTAATTTATTTAAAAAATAAATATTTTAAAAACCAATATTAAGCATTTCTCTCGCCTAAAATTTATATATATTAATTTTTATTCTTAATTAATATTTTATTTTCTCTCATCTTATTTATATTTACATCATTAAATATATATATATATATATTATATAAAAAAATAAATATCTCATAATTAATTAATTTATGTATTTATCTCTAATCATATATATAATACATTTTCTAATACATTTTATATGAATCTCTTCTCTCTCACTATATATATATATATATATATATATATATATATATATATATATATATATTTATATATTAACTTCTATATATTTATTTTTATTAGTATATTTTTTTAAATTTTTTTTATTTTTATTTGATTGTTTATTATTATATATTTTTATTAATTATTTTATAATATATAATTATATATTAATAAATAATTAAATATATACATATGGATGATTATATTTATATTAATTATTTTATAATTAAATAATAATATATTAATAAATAATTATATTTATATTAATTATTTTATAATTTATATATAAATAACCACTCATTTAAAATTGGTATCATAATTGATATATATATATATATATATATATATATATATATATATATATATATATATATATATATATATATATATATATATATATATATATATATATATATATATATATAAAAGACTAAAATGATAATAATAACTGTATATAAAAATTTGATAAAATGGGTTTTATTTAGAAAAATCATTAAGAAAAAATAATTTTGATCAAACTATGTTGATTTGGTCTTTCTCTTCTGTTATTTATAAAATAGTTTTGTTTAATTTGTTGTTGAATTCAAATTATTCTTGGTTCACTTAAATAAAATCTAATTATTTGAAGGTTATTATTTACACGTTGTCCATAGTGATCCGGGTAGAATGAATCTACTTAGTCCATTTACCATTCACTAAAACTTTAAAATTTTGATTAGTTTCATCCTAACTACAGATAGTGTATTAGTGGTTTCAGAAGAAACAATCATGGAAGCAAATAGTACCGTAACATTGACGACCAAACAAACTAACATATATGTGATGTTGGCAGGTGAAGTACATATCAGAATGAAAAAATATAAATTTCTAGATGGAGCGATACATGCTTAAGTGATTCGTTTCTTTTTAGATAAAGACTATGGTTTGATTAAGTGTTCACTACTATCCGAGCTGAGAGAGAGAATCAACAATTGCTACCAAATAAGTCGACATCCACTTGAAATCCATTTTAGAACGAAAAACTACGATTTGCAGATGGAGCGATACGTTCCAGCGCCGCAACGAAGGTAATTGTCTTGAATACTTTTTTTACATTGTAGATTAGATCTTTCTTTGTTGTTGATGTAGATTCATTTATGTTTATAAGTCTAGATAGTTATGTTATTGAATCTCTAATTTTATTGTTATATCAAGAGAGAGTGTAATTAACTTGATATTATTTGGTTTATGATTGGATCTCTATTTCATGTTAGCATTTTTTTTGTAGACCAAAATGAAATTCAAGTTATTTTTGGGCATTTCTTTATTCAGTTTATGAAATTTAAATTGAATTTTATACACTAAGGTCTTTATATTTAAAATTTTGTTATTTTATTCTTACAAAAAAATACTTAACTAAACTAATTATGTTAACTAAACTAATTATGTTAAGAATCAGATTAAAACATTAATTACTTGATCTCATTAAAATTGTCCTAAATTGAATTATATTATGATTATGAAAACTGTGTTAGCATTCTAAGTTTAAAGAAAATGTAAAAGATATATTTTAGGTTAGGTAGAAGTATTTTTAAGGGCAAATTACCTGAGCGGCCCTCGAATTATCCCGATCGCTCACTTTTAGCCCTCAAATTAATTTTTGAAACAAATCGCCCCTTCAACTTTTAGAAAGATCAACAATGGTCCTTCCGTCAACTTTTTGGTTAAACATAACGGCTTAAAATATTTTTTTCATATATTATCTTTAATATTTTTTTATATTTATATATATAATTATTAAATTGCTTATATATAATATTATATATATATCTTTTATTATTAATCTTTATATTTATATAATTATTAAATCTCTTATATAATGGTAACCTTTTAACTACTTAATTACTTTTTAACATTCAAATTATTTTTTAAAATATATATTATATAAATATTATATATAAATTAATTAAAGATAATATATATAAATTATATATATATTTATTATATAAATTATTTTAAATTTATTTTATATAGATATAAATAAAAATAAATAATATATAGATATTATCTATATATTATATAAAATATTTAATAATTATATAAATATAAATTTTAATAATATATATATATATATAATATTATATATAAGCAATATAAGATTAAAGATAATATATAAAAAATTAATATTTTAAGTTTAAACGGTTATATTTAACTAAAAAGTTGACGGAATGGTCATTGGTGACATTCATAAAAGTTGAAGGGACGATTTGTTTGAAAAATTAATTTGAGGGTTAAAAGTAAACGATCGGAGTAATTAAAGGGATCCCAATGTAATTTACCCTATTTTTAATTGTTTCATTTTTTTTAACTATTTAATTGAAATAATTTTATAAAATTTATTTTTTATTTATATCTTGTTTATCTTTATTTTATAATTACAATCCAGCATGCTATTTAGCTAGTTATATATATAATTAATTTCTTAATTATTTAACACCAAATTTGATGGGAAGTTTTAGCATTAGTATAAGTTCAAGTTTTTAACTAACTAATATATATATATATATATATAAATTATTTTAATACTTAATTCATATTTTATTTATTTATTTAATAAAATAATATATTAATCTTTAATTAATTTAAAAGAATAAATTATATATGGAATTACTCTTCTTCTTTTATTTCTTTATAACTATTAATAATATATAGACGGATAGTTTAATATAACTCAAATAACATTGAAATTGATATTGAAATTGATATTTCAATTTTAATTAACATTGAAATTGATATTGAAATTGATAGTTTAATTTTAATTTTTAAGTTTGGTAAATCTTTAATATTAAAAAATAAAATTAAAATAAAAAATTTCAATGTTATTTCAATTTTATAATTATTAATTCCATTATTTTTAGTTGAAAATTTTAATTTTAAATTTTTTTATGTTTTTTTAAACCAAAAAACTTATCATTTAAAACATTATTAAATTTTTCAATCTATATTTTTTTTAATTTTGAATTCTAAAATATGGAATCGATGTATTTTTCCTTTTATTAATTTTGTAAGTTAACCTTTTGAACTTATATTTATATTATATATGATGAGAAAATGATGGTATTTCTTCCTTGTCCGAATTTAGACAACAATTTTTTTTGTATGGTTACTATGAATTTAGACATCATTTGTTTGGCTTTGTTTTAATATACTCTTGTATTGCAGTATTTCTTCTCTTCTTTAAACTTCTTATAGTTGGAGAAATTGAATGGCAAATCTTGAAACTCTTACCATCGTTTATGAATAAAAGTCATATTTAGGAATCAATGATAACTTAAGTTAATTGTGTTTTTTCTATAAAAAAAAGAGCTTTAAATTATTGTGTTAGTACTGATTGATCTTGTCACATGAATAAAGGTAAAATATTACTAGAAAAATGTATAAAACTTTCTTTTGTTCTTTGTTGTATGTTGATGAGGAGGGTTACCTATCTTTTATATAAATCAATATAATTTATCAACTAAAATATTTATTTTATTTATTATTATTCATTAAATTTTAATACTTTGTAATTATTTTTTCCTTAATAATTCAATTTTTCAAAACTCAAATCAAATAATGTTATTTAACTATCCAAACAAGGTCCAAAAGCTTTGGTTTGAGTTCACGCCTTTTTTTTTACAAAATTGTTTGTTAATCAGAATTCTAAAATATCTTATATTTTTTTCATTATATCTATATTGTTTTTAAACATTCCACTAAATATTTTTTTTTTTATAATTATACTTTGAACAAGATTATTTAAATAACTCTAATCCCAATAAACAAGGTAAGATGATCTTGATTTTTTATGGAATTTTTTCAAAAAGCTTTACTAGAATAATTAAGTAATTTAATAATTAAAATAATACTAATATGATAGAGAGTTAGTTAGTTAAAAAAAAGTTTTTAAAAAAACTAAGAAAAAACTAAAATATCCAATCAAGTAAAGCTTGAAAATATAATCATAGCATCTAGTATTTTTTTTATTATTAATATAAATTAGAAAGATTATATTGTTTCTTACAACTTACAAAGAATCAGATATCCTAGGAAAATTTAAACCTATAATTCAAGTTTGAGCTATAATGAGTTTTTATTATGTATACTATTTTTCTCATTTTTGAAAACCTAGCACGGTCTCCCTTCATGACCTCACACTTCTAAAGAAGCTTAAAATCAAATACCTTTCATGACTTTCTATACCACTATCTATATTTTTCTTGATTTTTTTCTCTAACCAGTCTAAAGCCAACTTTACTACATTCGAATTATCAACTAAATTCGAACACATATAACCCCCAAATTATCATCTTTTTAAGCAAATAAGATATTTCTTTTTTCTCTCCAAGAATGAGCGATAGAAAGTTACATTTTATGCATTGAAGAAATGATAATGGTGTTTGTTAAGAAATGACAATATTCTTTACATTTTTGAGCTTATATTTTGTATACTATTCTTTTCTAAATATACTTCTAAAGATCGTATTTGCTTTTTAGTAAGAATCGAACTCAAATTATCACTATGCTGTTCTTCATCTATAGCCAGACTATTCAACTTTACTAATGCTCTTTTTTCTTCGTTATCAATCAAATCATTCTATCTAACAAAATTTGAACACAAATAACCCCGAATAATCATCTTTTTAAGCAAAGCAAATACATCTGAATCATTTTTCTCTCCATGAATGAGTGACAGAAAGTTGCATTGAAGAAATGATATTTCTCTATACCCATTATCAAATGTCCTATTTGCTTACAAGGAAGAGAGTGAGTTGACCTAGATGAATCTTCCCTCTTTTAGATTTCACAACTAAATGAATTTGAAGACAAATCTTAGTAAGTAAACACTATATATATACTAATGACATTCACTGAGCAGGGGGAGAGAAAAGATTGCAGCAGTAAAGGAACAGAGAATCAAAGAAATAAGTCAAATACAAATATATAGATAGTGCAGATTTGATGAATTCATCATATAAACCCTAACTCAAAAACCTAAGAGCTTCCAAAGAGCGAGATCAAACTGAAATAGTAATATATTTATGAATGATTTCAGCCATGATTTCTCTCCTGATGTGGGTAGCAGCGGCTCTTCTCTCTCTCACTTTCTTGCTCCGCTCACAAAATGAAATAGAACCCGACTTAAAGTCGCTTACTCGGTCTAACTCTAACCCGAAAAATATACAATCATTCTGAAATCCGAACCCAAAATTTTCTATTTTGGGTCGGTTTTTCCTTAACCGACAACAGTTATCATACTAGGTATGGGTGTTAAGAATATTTATATCTCCTTCTCGATTACTGATCCATATTAAAACTAAATAAATATAGAGATATGGTATACTAATATATTTATTTTTTATATTTAAAATATAATAAATTTATTTCTTTTAATAATATATTTTTTTAAGATATAGAATATATAATTTTATAAGTATTATATAATAAACCGAAATTAAATTGGACATACATGTTAGTAAAATAATTCAAAAATGAGAAATATTTCAAGATCATTCCATGCAATATTGTCATCTCTAACCTTGAAACCAAACATCTACATACGGTTAGTATATCATTTTGTTGGCATGATTTTAAAATATTTTTAATTAATTAATTTTTTTATTTAACAACTAATTCAACATAATGGCAAATCTACTTTTTTTTCTTTCGATAAAAGCAAAAATATATTAACAAATGGGGTTGTAAACATCAAAACTCAAAATCCATAATACAAATTTCTAAGTCACAATGAAACTTATATATTGGGTACCTAAAACCTAATTAACTTTATCCCTTTTATTAGATAAGGTGGATATTTTACTCAAACTCTTTGTTTGGGAGTAAATAGACCAATCTCTTATTTTTTATTGAGACTTGAAAATGAACTGTTAACAAATAATTTGTTTAATAAAAAAATATTTATATGTAGTAAATAGTTATTTATTAATGTGTAAAATTTAAAAAGAATAAAAATGAACAAATCTAAACAAGCGAAAAATTGAATCAAGAATCAGATATGGTAAACAAAATGATAAAATTATAATCAAAACAAGTCTAGAATCTTATGTCATATACATACTCAATTTTAATGCATTAGTTAAAAATTGATTTTTAACAATATGAAGATCAATGTTAAGGTATTAGTTATCATGAAAATAGATGGTCATTACTAATTAATTTTGGTATTTTAGAATGATTTCACACTTTACTCTTTAGTTAATTTTGATTTTGTCCTATCATGTAAATCATATCTTAGTATTAAGGGTGGATTCCTCATAGATAGTCGGTGGATTATCGTAAATACATAGATAAAAAAAACAAAAAAACTTGTAGTACATATAAAAAAAGATTTCTATCATATCCAACTTGTGATGAAAAATAAGTTCTAATCCGGAGGGATCTATGGCCTTTAATGCTAATATATTATATAATTATATAACTTCCTAATTTATTAATTTATTAATTTTTATATAATAGTTTGAAAGCCACCAGCTAATTAATATATTATATAATATATTTATTCTATCTGAACAACATATATTTAATTTATTAATTCTTAAATAAATAAATAAAAAATTCAACAAGTGAATATAAATATATTATATAATATATTTATTCATAATTAAAGAACATACTAATTTATTAATTTTTAAATAAATAACCTACTCAATAATATATAATTTATCATTTTTTTATTAAAAAGTCTCTAACTTATTCATTCATAATTAAATTTAGTTACCTACCCTTAACTATATATAGTTTATTCAGCTTAATTAAAAAAAAATATCCCTAACAATAATAGTCACGGTCATAATTTGAAATTTTAATTTTTTTCTCACTAGTCATTAGGTCTCTATAATTTGTAAGAATAAAATGGAAGATCGTATTCTGACGACCGAGATTAAAATTCATTCTCTCACCTGGTTGGTACAATTTTAATTTTATAGTAATTTGTGTATATGTGAATCATTTTTACATTATTGATATTTCGATGATAATTTTCTTAGTATTTAATATATTTGTAGGTTCTTGAAATTCAATAATTTTTTTAATATTAAATTCAAAGAAAAAGAGAAAAAAATAATGTTTTATATTTTTTTAAGCCAAAATTGATAATCTTTTATTATCTGAGTCAATTGAACCAAATACAGTAATTTGCTATGAGAATCTAGAATCTCTTTCTAAATCTTAAAGAGTTGAGTTTGATGAAGCTACTCTTGAACGAGATCATGTATTGTGTATTTTTATGTGGCGACATCTTGTAAATTATTACGATAAAATTAGACGAACTTACATTAAAATGAGGTCATATCAACCTATATATGTTGTCGGAGTATTCGAGATTTGAATTTGAAAAGCAACAACGTCAATTTCAGTACTCTTAGTTACAGTACTCTTAGTTAAAAAGTTCTCATGGTTGGAATACTCTCCTTTATCACATATTTTTTCATATTATTTCATTCGAGAATTAGTAAACTCAAGTTACTCAATCATTTTTTTCGTTAATAAGTATGAAAGTTTGATATTTTCGTTTTGAAAATAAATTTTATATTGAGTTCGAGCTCGAGTTTGAAAATTTAATTTTAGTTCAAGTTTTTCGAGCCGAGTCGAGTATGTAGGTAATAGTCGAGTCGAACTCAAACTCAAATTTATAAACTCGTTCGAATTCGAGCCGAGCTAGTAAATACTTATAAATCGAGTCGAACTCGAACTCAAGTTGGTTTAAGCTCGACTCGACTCATTTATGTATATACAAGTCGAAGGAGTGAATTATTGCTAATAATTGTGTGGATCAGTGATAAATATAATAAATATAACAATCATGCGAGCAGTCACGGGTACAACTTCGGGCTGAGGTGGGCTTAAGCCCACCCCAAGCTCATCCTGTTATATATATATATATACCCAGTTTTTGTTGTCAGAAACGGACGCAAAAAGAATAGCTATAATTTAGCTAACTAGGGGAGAATGGCTATAACTTTTTGTTGACATAATTCCATTAGAGAGAGAAAACGAGGGGAAGAAGACGAGATAGTTAGCTGTGACAGACAACCTATAATTTACTATTTTTTTTAAAAAAATTTTGTTCTTAATTTTTTTTATTTTTTTTTTTAAATATATATATATAACTTATTAAATTTAATATTTATATTTAAAATCGAAGTCTAAATTAAAATTTTGAAGGATTATTTGAAAAAAATATAAAACTATTATTTGAATTTTTTTTATTAGATTAAGTTGAGTTTTAAAGAATATTGTGTAAACAATTTATTTTTTCATATAAATGATGTTTTAAGTGGTCAATAGAGAAATAAATATTTGTATTTTTATAAAAATTATGTATATATGAAAAATAAAATTATATTTTATCTCATAATTTTATATAATTATTAGTTATAAATATATAATCTATTTATTTATAAATTTAGAAGTATTATATATTTTTTTTATCTTTCATATATTATTTTTATGTTATAGTGTAAATGAGTTTGGCCTTCAATAATTTTCAATTTTTCACATGAAGTATACTTTCAATTATTATAAAAATTTAAGTTTTATGTGACAAAATTTTAATGAAAAGTTATATTAGTTACCTAATTATGTGAACAATTTTAAATTCTATTGACTTAAATTTGTTTGTTTTTTTTTTTATTTTTAAAGTTAATTCCAATTTTTTTTTTTCAAGCCTAGATCCGTCCTGCATGCGAGCATATATAATATTCTAATCATACCAAGTATAAATGCATATATATATATATTGTTAGATAAAATTAGACCGGTTCACATAAACCTAACTTAAATAAATATTCCATGCAGGAACAAGGAACCGGACCGGACAAACAAAAGAACCGGCTAAAGAAAGCTAGCCGGTCAAGTCACTAAACCGACCAGGAACACTTGGAACATGACCGCACAAAGAAAGGATCGGCCAAAGCTTAAAACCGGAAACATCAGACAGCCGACCAGCCACAAGGCAGAGGAATAACCGGAAGAAGTCCGGTTACATCACTCGTACCGGAAGCCATCCGGTTAAGTCGAATGACCGACCAGTACAAGAAGACAATTCGGGTATCTGTTGTGTATGATACCAAAGGAACAGACTGAACACTTCCATATCTATACAAGTTTGAGGAAAGTCTGTAGGCTGCAGAAGACAGTCCTACAGGATCTTTCCACTTTGAGATAAGTCAGAAAGGAGATCTTCCAAGTACAGACAACTGTCTAACAGACAGTGTCTACATTGAGTAAAAGACAAACCTAGCAGGTCTGTCTTACAAACCGGAAGAACAGACCGCCAGGTCTGAAAAGATAACCGCAGGGTCTGAACCACTGAATCACTGAACTTCTGCTCAGCCAATCAGATTCAAGGAAGTGAAATATGACCGTTGGCATATTTCACCTATAAAAGGGGCAGTTGAAGAAGAGTAAATGCGGGATAAGCAACATACTATGAGACAAGTGAGAAATTCTAAGAGTATTTACTCTACAAGTGATAAAACTGTGTTGTTGTAGAAAGCCTAAGTGCTAAAGTTAAAGTGTGAGTCTTACAATTTCGGTGTAAATTGTAAGGGTGTCATCGAGCAGGAAATAAGTCTCGATCGAATTATACTTATATTCCTTAGTGAATATCCTTCTCGCGGTTTCGAGAGGAAGGGGTGACGTAGGAGTTTTATCTCCGAACATCCATAAAATCTGTTTTGTCATTTACTTTCTGCCGGTTCCATTATCTAACCGATCCGTACCACTATAACCGACTTAACTCTATCCAAACCAAATCACCAGGTTACCGAAACCGACCCATCAATTCTTTAAACCCTCATCATCTGAAATCGGTTCTGCCTATTATACAAGTGTGCCGCTTCAACCTGTAAGCAAACCTCTTCCGCGCTTGAACCTAGTTCAAGGGTTTGTGACAGGTTGTGTAGTATTGAAACCCCGGTGTTAATCTCTAACCGGATTAACCACCACCCTTCGAGTGAGAACCGCTAACCGGTACAACCCCGGTCCTCTAGCGGCTACCTAGATCCTAACAATTGGTATCAGAGCAGGTTGTTTCAATACTCAAGCAAGCATGTTTCAAGATAGGCCTCCAATGCTAGAAGGTGATGACTTTGCCAACTGGAAGGCACAGATGCATCTACACTTAATCACCTTGGACGATGAGATGGAGTCCATTCTGGCCGAAGGACCGATAATCATTAATAAGGACAGAAAGGAATGGACGACTGAAGATAGAAGGAGAAACAACCTGGACAACCATGCAAGAAACCGGATCTCCAACAGTGTGGATAGAAACACATATTGCAAAATCAGAGATTGCAAAACCGGAAAGGAGACATGGGACACGGTTATCCAGATCTTTGAAGGAAATGAAAGAATAAAGGAGAACAAGATAATGGTGGCTACACAGAAGTTTGAAAGCATCAAAATGAAACCGGGAGAAACAATGAAGGAATACAGTGACCGGTTCACTGGTGTGTTAGATGAGCTAGCAACACTTGGAAAGAGGTATGATAACAAAGAGGTTATCATGAAAGCATTGAGATCTCTTCCAAGTGCGTGGGACATAAAGACAATGGTAATGAGGGAATCAAACTGCCTAAACAAGATGAAGCTGCATGATGTATTCGAAGATCTTAAGGCATATGAGTTTGAAATGAGATCTAGAACTGAAGAGGAGGTCTCGGCCTCAACCTCAACCAGAACATTGATCACACCCATAGAACCGGTTGCTCCTGCTCCAGCACCGATCAGAACTGCTGAACAGTTTACCGAGGATGCCATGACTATGCTCGCACAGAAGTTTGGAAGGTTCATGAAAAGGAGCCAACCAACAAACTACAACTATGGCGATAAATCCAATGTAAGATGTTATAATTGTAATTGTTTGGGTCATTTTAAGTGGGAATGCAGGAAACCAAGGAGGGATACCTGGAAACCGGATAACCAAGATAACCGGAACAATTATCAACAAACCGGTGAAGGAAGTGAGGTACCTAAAGCACTGATAGCCGATGATGGAGGAAGTCTATGGGCTCACAGTGACAGTGATGATGAACTCACATGCCTCATGGCAAATGAGGAACATGTATTTGACTCCCCTTGTGATGAATTTACTAAAGATGAACTATACAATGCATTGAATGATATGGTAGAAGAATATATGAACCTACTAGCCATGTTGCCTAAGCACCTAAACATTAGAACTGATCCTATAATACCCATTCCAACAGAACCAGAGGTACCCATTATAACCGAACCGGAGGTCGCAAAACCTGATGATAACCCTACTTTAGAAACCGAGTTAGATCCTAAGACCGAACAATCTAGTGAACCGGCTAGAGAACTAACCGAGGAATAAAATGCCCGACTTCAATATAAGATGGCTGCATATAAGAGATCTAGTGATATAGTAAAGAAAATGTGTAGTCATTACAGACATCCCCGTTGCAAGTTCGGCCTAGGATACACAGAGGATAGCTCCAAAGACCAAAAACCCGTAGAGAAAGTAAGGTTTACAAGAGGTAACCTTCCCCTTATAAGATTCCTTAAAAGCTCCTGGACCGCTGAAGAAGAGTTGACCGCATACTATAGGGAAGAAAAGCTAAAATACGACTATGTTGGTCCAACTGATTCTGAGAAGTGGCTTGACCCTGTAAAAAGAAAAGCCGAAATTCTCAAATATATGAAAGCCAATCCTGAACCGCATAGGTTAAACCAAAGATCACCAAACCGAAGATCACCACCATTTAAGACCTATGTAGAAAAACCGAGATACACGAGACCGAGTGCCAAAAGGACGGTTAAAACTTTAGCAAAGAAGACTGTCCGGTTTATCAAGGTTTGGATACCCAAGGGACTAATCGCATGTGGACCCAAGTAAATGTGGGTACCAAATAGTTGTAAATATGTACATTTTGCAGGATCTAAAGAAACGGCTAGGAAACTCTGAATGGTTCTTGGATAGCGGCTGCTCCAGGCACATGACCGGAAACAACAACCTACTAACCGATATCAGAACAGTAACCGGTGCTCTAATCACCTTCGGTGACAACTCAAAAGGTAGAACTATGGGCAAGGGTAAGATTGTCCATGGTAACCTAACTATTGATAATGTGCTTTTAGTTGAAAACCTACGTTTTAACCTGCTTAGTATTAGTCAGATGTGTGATGCTGGATATACCGTAGAATTTCTTAAACATGCATGCTTAGTTAAGAACTCTCAAGGTATTGTACTGTTGACTGGAAATATGATAGGTAATATTTACAAGGTAGACTGGAAAACTAAAGTAGAATATCCTATATGCATGATAGCTAAGACTGATCAAACCTGGTTGTGGCATAAGAGACTAAATCATCTGAACATGAAAACCTTAAACTATATTCGCGGTAAAAAGCTAGTTGAAGGTATTCCTGATATAGTATTTAACCAGGATAAGGTCTGCTCAGCATGTCAAATGGGTAAACAAACTAGGTCAACCTTTAAGAGTAAAGGAAATATCCAATCTAGCCGATGCTTAGATCTTCTTCATATGGACTTATTTGGACCGATTCAGGTCGTTAGCATAGGAGGTATGCTTTACACCATGGTAGTTATTGATGATTATTCTAGATTTACATGGGTAATATTTCTACCATCTAAACGTGAAACCGCATCAAACTTGATTACACTTCTTAAACGCTTGCAAATTGAAAAATCAACTCGCATTAATAGCATTCGAAGTGATCGAGGTACCGAATTTACCAATAGTACATTAACCGCATATCTTGATGAATCCGGCATTAGACACGAGTTGTCTAGTGCTAGGAATCCTCAACAAAATGGCCTGGCCGAGAGAAGAAACCGGACTCTCAAGGAAGCCGCTCGGTCCATGATAGCCGATTCCGGCATTGCTCAGAAATTTTGGGCTAAGGCTATCAACACTGCATGTTATACACAAAACCGATCTTTAATTAACAAGTTTCACAACAAAACACCGTATGAGTTTTATTTTAACAGAGTTCCCAAACTTAAGTACCTTAAGATTTTCGGTTGTAAATGCTATATACATATAAATGGCAAAAACCAACTCTCTGTTTTTGATGCAAAAATCGATACCGGGATCATGCTAGGTTACTCAGTAGTGAGTAAAGCATACAGAGTGTATAATAATAGAACTTCAACCATGGAGGAAACAATTCACGTTGTTTTCGATGAATCGGTTGAAAGTAATACTGCATCATGCTTTGATCTACACAACAGATTGGAAAACAACAATATCCACTCTGATAGTGAAGATGAGACTCCGGTCTTCAGGCGGTTTGTCCATGACCAAATGGGTAATATTGAAACCCAGCCGGATCAAGCTGTCCCACAACAGGAAGCTGACACTTCGGTTCAATCCGAGGAAGTCGGTCGGTCTGACAATCCTGTTCAGCCTATCGACGTGTCTAGCCTTGATCAAGTAAACGGTAATTTGGTAGACATCCCTGAACTGAACCTCAGAAGAAACAGTAAACATCCTCCTGAGCAAATTATAGGTGACCCTTCAAAACCTGTTCGAACTAGGCGTCAACATCTGGAGGAATACTTTAATTCCGCTTTCATATCCCAAATTGAGCCGAAAAGAATAGATGAAGCATTGTCAGATCCGGATTGGATCTTGGGAATGCAAGAAGAACTAAACCAGTTCGAGAGTAGTAAAGTCTGGTAGTCCCTAGACCGAAAGAACAACCGGTCATAGGAACAAGATGGTATTCAGAAACAAACTCAATGAGGACGGTTTGGTCACGAAGAACAAAGCCAGATTAGTGGCTCAAGGTTACAAACAGGAAGAAGGCATTGATTTTGAAGAATCATTTGCTCCTATAGCTAGGATTGAAGTCATTAGGATTTTTCTAGCCTTTGCTGCTTTCAAAAACAGTAAGGTTTTTCAAATGGATGTTAAGAGTGCATTTTTAAATGGTGAATTACATGAGGAAGTGTATGTTGAACAACTACCCGGTTTCAAAAGCGCTGCATTTCCAAACCATGTATACCGGTTAAACAAAGCTTTATACGGTCTAAAGCAAGCACCTAGAGCCTGATATGATACACTAACCGCATTTCTATTACAACATGATTTCACCATAGGTTCGGTGGATAAAACATTGTTTAAATTTGAAAAGAAGGAACATATCCTACTTGTTCAAATCTATGTAGATGATATCATTTTCGGTTCAACCGATCCTAAACTATGTGATAAATTCTCGACAATGATGACTAACAAGTTTGAGATGAGTATGATGGGAGAATTGAGTTTCTTCCTAGGTATCCAGGTCAAGCAACTCAAAGAAGGAACGTTCATAAGCCAACCTAAATACACCAAGGAGCTTCTAAAGAAGTTTGGAATGGACACATGCTCCTCAGCGGCTACTCCAATGAGCTCATCGATTAAGTTGGACAGGGATGATGAGGGCCAATCGGTAGACCAGATCGCATACCGGGGCATCATCGGTTCTCTGCTATACCTGACCGCGAGTAGACCGGACATTCTGTTTGCGGTCGGTGTGTGTGGGAGATTTCAAGCAAATCCAAAGCAATCCCATTACACAGCCGCAAAGAGAATATTGAAGTACCTGAAAGGCACACCTGATGTCGGTCTGTGGTATCCAAAGGATTCGTCCTTTAATCTAACGAGTTATTCGGATGCAGACTATACAGGCTGTAAGATCGACAGAAAAAGTACCAGCGGAACATGTCAGTTCCTAGGTGACCGGCTTGTTTCATGGCATAGCAAGAAACAGACATCGGTGGCCACATCCACTGTAGAAGCTGAATACCTCGCGGCCGGAAGCTGTTGCTCACAACTCCTTTGGATACAACAACAGCTGAAGGACTTCGGTGTCACAGCCGAAGAGTCCCCGATCTTCTGTGACAATACGAGTGCCATTGCAATCACTTACAACCCGGTTCTCCACTCCAGAACCAAGCATATCGACATAAGGCATCACTTCATCCGGGAACATGTCACGCTGAAGCATATCTGTCTGGAATATGTACCGACTGATCATCAAGTAGCCGACATCTTCACGAAGCCTCTACAGGAAGCTAAGTTTTCTCAATTCAGACTTACTCTCGGTTTAACCGACATTAGTCAGATCCTTTCTAAGGATGCTTAAAGGGAAACCGGTTCAGACAGACAAAACCGGTAGTTCTTCCTAAACTGTTGAACTTCAAATTTTCAAGGTACCTATGGAAGAACCGCCCGGCTTATCAGATAGAGTAAACCGACCGGCTACTTGGTGCATGCACCAAATAACCGCATTGGGATGAACAACTGATAGCAGACCGGTACGGAAGCAGGCTATCTTAGATTATTTGAATTACAAACAGAAGTGGAATAATTATCAGTGTTTAAAGATATCTGTTCTGAAACATTGCCTTTTCAAAGTAAAATGGTCGCACCTAAAAAGACGTGAAGATTTGATGATATCTTTCACAGTCCAGGCCTATGACCAACACCTTAGACTGCAAACATGCCTATTTCATGCAATACATATTTATCCTGCAGTTAATAGATATCATCCCATTTAATACCTGGACAATAGGATAGCCCCCCAACTAGTATTTAAGTGAAGCAAACATTCCCTAAAACACTCACAAGACAAAAGATCATCCTCTCACTAAGGCAAAAATGTCTCAGTTTCCCAACATTCTTGAGGTTGATTTTCGATCATGCTCTAGCACCGAGCATTACGACATATATAGAATGATCAAATCTTTGGAAGATACTGGGCTTCAGTACTTCCTTGACGATAAACATACCATATACCCTGAGTCAATCCTGGAGTTTTTCTACAATGCAAGGGTGTTCAGGGGTACCCCCATTTCGATACCCACATCCAATCTAAGGTGGGAGGTATCATTTTCGACTTCACCGAGAAGGACTTTGCGCGGTGCTTTAGCCTGCCAAAGCAAGGGTTGACAGATCTCGACGTACCGGCCAACATAAGGGCCGAGATCTCACTCACTTTTGCCCGGTCTGCCGAACCGGTTGACGATCACGGTACTAAATCACATTTGAAGGTTGAATATCAGCTCCTAAATGATGTGATCGGTAGGAGCATCTTCGGGAGAGATGTCACAAATACCTACTGTACCTCGACCTTCAACATGATGGCGGCTATAGTCACCGGTACACTGGTGAACTGGTCCAGGGTGCTGTTTGACGTCCTCATCTGGATGGTTGGCATCCGATCAGTCGGCCTCATCCCCCAACTAAGCTGCCATAACCCTGCCGGTGAGGTCAACTCCCATGCACACTGGTTTGAGAGGGCTTGGAGGTCAACTAATGATTTTATGATCGGTTTGAGAGGGCTTGGAGGAGGAGGAAACGCCGCAATAACCCTACCGGTGAGGTCAACTCCCATGCACACTGAGTCACTCCTTCTTATACCCGGTCGTTTTGCTGCATGTACCGGGTGTATCCTTATCCAACATCATTATGATCACTTCGGCTTCTCTTATGTTTTTCATCGGTTTTATTTATGATTCCCTCGGTCTCTTTTGATTACTCTTCATTATGTAAGTGCATTAATGAAAAAGGAATCTTTATTTAATGAGGTAACTCCCAACTAACACAAGTAATCAATATCCAACTAACTTGGTTACTTCTCAACTAATACCTACCTCGAGAACCGCAAATAGTCAAAAAACACACTCTTCCCAATGACCTTGGAAATATAAAGATTCCATTCTCTAAAGAGACAAAAATGTCTTTCAATGCAAACATTTTCCCTCCAAAACCGGATCTATAAAAGGAGAGCCTTCCTAATGAAATTAACACACCTCGAATCATAAACTCCCTCTCTCTACTATCAAAGTTTAGAAACATGCCGAGCAGAACCCTAGGAAACTTTTTGAGCGTCGATTTCAACTCATGTATGGAAGAATGGGACGGAAATCACGCAAAGAAACTCATGTTTGAATCCCTTATTGATACCGGTCTTCGAACCTTCCTCGAAGAATCCGGTCCCATACTGATTGAGGATGTCAAGGCATTCTTCAGAAACGCCTGCATCAGGGGCGATTACATCGTCTCTACGGTAAGAGACCACACCTTCTGGCTTGATGAAGCCGAATTTGCCTCCCTACTCAACCTACCCACAGAAGGGTTTTCTGACTTCCCAACTCTGGAGGGAATTGATGCATTCTATTATGCACTACTCTTCTCTAGAACCCTTGACCCAGTGGAAAACTATGGGTTAAAAACCCGCCTCGGTCGTAACGCTCAACTCCTTCTCGAAATTGTGACTCGGTCTATTCTCTGCCAGTCCCCAAATCAGCGGTACTCTAAGAATACCTACAACATGATGACCCATATCTTCAGCAAAACGACCATCAATTGGTCAGTGGTCATCTTTCAAAACCTGAAGAACATGGTGCTGACCAAGAAAGGTCTCAGCTATGCACCTCACATAAGTAAGCTGATTCTCAAGTACCGGCCAGAGTTTGGACCGGGTACACCAGCATCCCCTTCAAACATCCTTGACGCGGATGCGGTGGAAGAGAAGTTCTCCAAAATGGTTTTTACATAAGTTGTACTTTTTCCTTCTTATGTATGTTTGCTTTCGCACCAATCTATCTTTCACTTTCCTTTCTGTAATGTTTCCTGAATGCAATTTCATTTCAGTTTAAATGACCGAGTCATCTTGAATATCCATCTAAGTAACCGATTAACATCTTCAAAATAACCGCGCCCAAATCCGGTTTCAAAGAAAAATCGCTTAAAATCAAAAGATTGCAAAACTCTGCTTACTCAAGATAACCGGTTAACTTTAGAAAACCGGTGCCTTTATCGGTCTCAAAAGGAGATTGCGTCATCAATAGCGAAAGCAAAAGTTTTGGAGGGAAATTTCCCGCCCAAAACTCCCGCCTCCTGGTTTACCGCCCACGGATTGGCGCCTTTTCATTCCTGCCCATGGTTTGCCGCCCTTTCAGCTTGGAGGGAAAACTCCCGCCAAATACTGATGGGACGGTTGGGTTTCCAAACCGCATCTATAAAAGGGTCTCTCGGCCATTTTATTTCATTCTCACGCGAAACTGCTTTCTCTCTCTAAAGCTTTCAAACTCTCTCAAAGCGGTTATCTGCTCTCATACTCTTCAAACTTTCTAAGATGGGGCGCGACTCGGTCTTGTTCAAACATTTGACTCAAGTGGATTTCGAGGAAATCCGACAGAGAGGCACGCCTGCGGCAAAACAGGTTATTGACCGGGTAGCCGAAGCCGGTTTGGAGTATTTTCTCGGCGGTCCTCATGTTCTCTATGAAGATGCGGTCAAAGAATTTTTCAACACCGCAACCATCTCTGACGATAAGATCACCGCAATTGTATGCGGTACTGAAATAGAGCTCACTGAGGAATCGGTGGCGGAAAGCCTGCGCCTTCCAACTGCCGGCCAAGATGCAACGGCATACATAGAGATCAAAACATTTG
>NW_025918848.1:0-20004 GCF_907164915.1 Impatiens glandulifera
GTGATCGATCGTGTCGGTTTGTGTGTGGTCCACTCACGACCCGCGTGAGATATATTGTATCGTATCGTTCCGTATAACATCGTGTTATTATATGTTGGTTCTGTTATTCAATTGTTGTACGTCCACTCTAATACTAATTCATTCTTTTGATTTGTGTTTTTGGTATATTACACCAAACTGTTTTTATTATTTATTTATTTATTTTATCATCAGATTTTTTATCATTAAATGTTGCCATGTTGCCGTACATTTCGCTGCTTGTGCTTGTATTGTTGTAATAAATTTATATTAAAATTACATTTTTTTATGTTATTTTTTACATTATTGTTTTCAATAATAACCTAGCCTATGCAAATTTCAAGTTAGTTATTTGTAATAAAAAAAATTATTCAAAAAAAGGTAAGAATTAAACTTTAAAATTATGTATAAACAATTTCATTTCAAATAAACAAATATTTGCTTAATCTGCATCTATCTCCACAAATTTTAAACAATATGACAAAAAAAAAAAATATTCTTATGACTTTGGTAGAGATACAAATGAATTAGTCATTAAATGTTTTTGGTGAAATTATTTTGAATAAGATTCAGGAATTGAGAAAAGGCCATTCATAGTTGCATGAGGAGATTAGTAATGTTAAATTAGGGGTTCTTACTTAAGGATCTTTTTATGTTTATGTACTATTTTGTCTAGAATTTAAATAAAAAGTGTATGATTAAGGGCAGTCTAACCTTAAAAAAGAGAAAACATAATTAGAAATCTTATAATAAGTTTTTTTATTTAATTTTTTTTCATCGTAAACAGAATTAAACAACCTACTTTTTATTTCTTAACACTTACAAAAATGATTTAAGATATTTGTTTTGTTTTGTAGGTGGTTCATGAAGATTATAAGTTCTTGTACGTGTTCTATTTTACTAACACTTAATGATTATGTACATCTTAGTAATTTTAAACAATTAAACTTTAGATTGTTTCTCAATTTATTATATATCATAATAATTAATATTTTTAATAAATACCCAGATAAATTGGGGACATACTATTTCAAAACGTGCATATATTAGTGATTTTATTTCAAACTAGCATGATTTTCGTGTAATACAAACGGATAATATATAAAAAAAATAAAATTTTCATATAAAAAAATTTGAATCACACGGTATAATACATTAACGGTGGCATATTCAATAGTTTAAAAATATTTAATTAAATACAATAAACAAAAATTTCACTTTAATTAAATTTTGTTATATAAAAATTTTCACATTTAATTTCCATTATTACACGTGAATTAAAAAATAATAATCATTTAAATTTTATTACATAAATTTTTACCATATATATTGTGTTTGACATTAATTTTATAATATCATAACTATTAAACACTATATATTAAATATAAGTTTGAGAAATTTTAATATTGTGTATATATTTTTTCACATTTCCATTTTTATTAATATTTGTGAAGTTATCTAATCTTAAATTTATATTTTTTTTATAGAAATTGTTTTTTAATACAATTAAAATAAAATAATACAAATATGGTCATTTATTCAAAATTTAGTTTTTTTCGTTATATTAATTTAATTTAAATTTTCATTTTTTTTAACGTGAATTAGCACACTATTGGCGAAAATAATATTTAAGAAAATATGTTTGTATTTTTTTTTCTCTTTTGTACATAATTATTTCAGCTTTTACTATATTCTCTCAAGAAATTCGAAAACAATTTATTATACATTAAAACTCAAAAATATTAATTAAAAATATATGTAAAATGTCTATTAAAAATAATATTGAACCATCTTTTTTATGTCAATACCATAAAACTCTTGTTTCAAATATATATATATATATATATAGATATATATAATATATATTATATATATATATTATATATATATATATATATATATATATATATATATTTTAAACTTAAGTGTTATATATATATAATTTTATTTTGGTTAAACAATAACATTAATTATTAATTATTAAAATAATAATTAAATTTTATATATTTTGTATAAAAAATATATATTACAATAATATATAAATTAAAATAATAAATATTTATTAATTATTTAAAACATATTTTATCAAAATATAGAGTTAAATATATTTTGTATTATTTATATATATATAATCTATTTATTATATTTTTGTATTATATATATATATATATATATATATAATAATTAAAATATAAAATTATTTATTAAAATACAATTTTATTTATAGTTTTATTATAAAATATCTTATTAGGTTTTGTTATATAAAAAAAAATTAAAAAATTTAATCCTTGAGGTAAGAATTATCGGGTTTCTCTTAATTTCAAATTCTCGTCTTCTTTTGCTTTCATTTTTTTTAAATCAAGATCGATTTTTTTTTCTAGGTCTCTTTACGTCGTCGTCGCCCTCTTTCGTCGCGTCATCGTCACCCACATCCTCTTATCGTGCTACCTATACCTAAGGAGAATGAGAGTCAATTTAAGAAAGACCTAGACCTAAGGAGAAGAGAGAGACAATTGTACCGCAAAAATTTGATGAGAAATTCATATAAAATGTGTAAAAAATAAAAAAAAAATATTTTTTTTCTAAATCTACGGAGACAGAATACTCGTCTTCCTCTTGATTTCGAATCCTCGTCTTCATTCTGTTCCCATTTTTTTCAAATCAAGATCGAATATTTTCCTCTCGGTCTCTTTGTCGCCGTCGCCCTCCTCCGTTGCATCATTGTCGCCCTTCTCCGTCACGTCGGAGTCACCCTCCTCCTTTCTGTGCTACCTATACCTAAGGACAAAGGAGTGTCGATTTAAGAAAGACCTAAACTTAAGGAGAAAGGAGAGATGAATGTAACGCGGGAATTTGATAAACCGTGAGAATTTGATTAGAAATTCATATAAATGTGTAATAATAAAAAATATTATTTTTTTTTCTAAATCCACGGAGGTAGAATCCTCGATTTCTTTTTAATTTTAAATCCCGTATTCATTCGCTTCCCATTTTCTTCAAATCAAGATCGAATATTTTCTTCTGGGTCTATCTTCCGTTGTCGATATCCACCTCCTATTCTCGTGTTAACTATACCTAAGGAGAAATGAGAGTTGATTGAAGAAAGACCTAGACCTAAGGAAAAAGAGATGCGATTGTACCGCGAGAATTTGATGAGAAAATTCATATAAAATGTGTAAAAATTTGATAAATGTCATCCTAAATTTTTAGTTTTAAACATCATTATATATTATCTCTATTCGAGCAATTTGTACATATATTACCATCACTTTTGGCCTTCCCATCAATCACAAATTCACACTCGCATATATATATATATATATATATATATATATATATATATATATATATATATATATATATATATATTTCATATGCGAGTGTGAATTTGTGATTGATGGGAAGGCCAAAAGTGATGGTAATATATGTACAAATTGCTCGAATAGAGATAATATATAATGATGTTTAAAACTAAAAATTTAGGATGACATTTATCAAATTTTTACACATTTTATATGAATTTCTCATCAAATTCTCGCGGTACAATCGCATCTCTTTTTTCCTTAGGTCTAGGTCTTTCTTCAATCAACTCTCATTTCTCCTTAGGTATAGTTAACACGAGAATAGGAGGTGGATATCGACAACGGAAGATAGACCCAGAAGAAAATATTCGATCTTGATTTGAAGAAAAATGGGAAGCGAATGAATACGGGGATTTAAAATTAAAAAGAAATCGAGGATTCTCTACCTCCGTGGATTTAGAAAAAAAAATAATAAATTTTTTATTATTACACATTTTATATGAATTTCTAATCAAATTCTCACGGTTTATCAAATTCCCGCGTTACATTCATCTCTCCTTTCTCCTTAAGTTTAGGTCTTTCTTAAATCGACACTCCTTTGTCCTTAGGTATAGGTAGCACGAGAAGAGGAGGAGGGTGACTCCGACGTGACGGAGAAGGGCGACAATGATGCAACGGAGGAGGGCGACGACGACGCAAGAGAGACCGAGAGGAAAATATTCGATCTTGATTTGAAAAAAAATGGGAACAGAATGAAGACGAGGATTCGAAATCAAGAGGAAGACGAGTATTCTGTCTCCGTAGATTTAGAAAAAAAATATTTTTTTTTTTATTTTTACACATTTTATATGAATTTCTCATCAAATTTTTGCGGTACAATTGTCTCTCTCTTCTCCTTAGGTCTAGGTCTTTCTTAAATTGACTCTCATTTCTCCTTAGGTATAGGTAGCACGATAAGAGGATGTGGGTGACGATGACGCGACGAAAGAGGGCGACGACGACGTAAGAGAGACCTAGAAAAAAAAATCGATCTTGATTTAAAAAAAATGAGAAGCAAAAGAAGACGAGAATTTGAAATTAAGAGAAACCCGATAATTCTTTACCTCAAGGATTAAATTTTTTAATTTTTTTTTTATATAACAAAACCTAATAAGATATTTTATAATAAAACTATAAATAAAATTGTATTTTAATAAATAATTTTAATATTTTAATTATTTATATATATATATATATATATATATATAATACAAAAATATAATAAATAGATTATATATATATAAATAATACAAAATATATTTAACTCTATATTTTGATAAAATATGTTTTAAATAATTAATAAATATTTATTATTTTAATTTATAATATTATTGTAAATATATATTTTTTATACAAAATATTATAAAATTTAATTATTATTTTAATAAAATTAATAATTAATGTTATTGTTTAACCAAAATAAAATTATATATATAATAACACTTAAGTTTAAATATATATATATATATATATATATATATATATATATATATATATATATATATATATATATATATATATATATATATATATATATATATATATATATTTGAAACAAGAGTTTTATGGTATTGACATAAAAAAGATGGTTCAATATTATTTTTTAATAGACATTTTACATATATTTTTAATTAATATTTTTGAGTTTTAATGTATAATAAATTGTTTTCGAATTTCTTGAGAGAATATAGTAAAAGCTGAAATAATTATGTACAAAAGAGAAAAAAAAATACAAACATATTTTCTTAAATATTATTTTCGCCAATAGTGTGATAATTCACGTTAAAAAAAATGAAAATTTAAATTAAATTAATATAACGAAAAAACTAAATTTTTGAATAAATGACCATATTTGTATTATTTTATTTTAATTGTATTAAAAAACAAATTTCTATAAAAAAAAATAATAAATTTAAGATTAGATAACTTCACAAAATATTAATAAAAATGGAAATGTGAAAAAATATATACACAATATTAAAATTTCTCAAACTTATATTTAATATATATAGTGTTTAATAGTTATGATATTATAAAATTAATGTCAAACACAATATAATATGGTAAAAATTTATGTAATAAAATTTAAATGATTATTATTTTTTATAATTCACGTGTAATAATGGAAATTAAATGTGAAAATTTTTATATAACAAAATTTAATTAAAGTGAAATTTTTTGTTTATTGTATTTAATTAAATATTTTTAAACTATTGAATATAGCCACCGTTAATGTATTATACCGTGTGATTCAAATTTTTTTATATGAAAATTTTATTTTTTTTTATATATTTATCCGTTTGTATTACACGAAAATCATGCTAGTTTGAAATAAAATCACTAATATATGCACGTTTTGAAATAGTATGTCCCCAATTTATCTGGGTATTTATTAAAAATATTAAATTATTATGATATATAATAAATTGAGAAACAATCTAAAGTTTAATTGTTTAAAATTACTAAGATGTACATAATCATTAAGTGTTAGTAAAATAGAACACGTACAAGAACTTATAATCTTCATGAACCACCTACAAAAACAAAACAAATATCTTAAATCATTTTTGTAAGTGTTAAGAAATAAAAAGTAGGTTGTTTAATTCTGTATTTACGATGAAAAAAAATTAAATAAAAAAACTTATTATAAGATTTCTAATTATGTGTTTCTCTTTTTTAAGGTTAGACTGCCCTTAATCATACACTTTTTTATTTAAATTCTAGACAAAATAGTACATAAACATAAAAAGATCCTTAAGTAAGAACCCCTAATTTAACATTACTAATCTCCTCATGCAACTATGAATGGCCTTTTCTCAATTCCTGAATCTTATTCAAAATAATTTCACCAAAAAACATTTAATGACTAATTCATTTGTATCTCTACCAAAGTCATAAGAATATTTTTTTTTTTTTGTCAATATTGTTTAAAATTTGTGGAGATAGATGCAGATTAAGCAAATTATTTGTTTATTTGAAATGAAATTGTTTATACATAATTTTAAAGTTTAATTCTTACCTTTTTTTGAATAATTTTTTTTATTAATAACAATAACTAACTTGAAATTTGCATAGGCTAGGTTATTATTGAAAACAATAATGTAAAAAATAACATAAAATAAATGTAATTTTAATATAAATTTATTACAACAATACAAGCACAAGCAGCGAAATGTACGGCAACATGGCAACATTTAATGATAAAAAATCTGATTGATAAAATAAATAAATAAATAATAAAAACAGTTTTGGTGTAATATACCAAAAACAACATAATCAAAAGAATGAATTAGTATTAGAGTTGGACGTACAACAAATTGAATTAACACGAACCAACATAATATAACACGATGTTAATACGGAACGATACGATACAATATTATCTCACGCGGGTCGTGAGTTGGACACAACACAAACATAACACGACACGATCGATCACGATACGATTATGAGTTTATACGATCGTAATACAGTCACGAGTTAACACAGACACAACACGATTATAGACACGAGCACGAGTATATACACGAAACGACATAAATACAATTAATCACATGACGTAAGCTACTATACTTTATATTAATACTTTTTTAAGTCTACTTAGATTCTTGTTCCATCAATAAATTATTTAATTTTATATATGTAATATATATATATATAATTAAAACTAAATTTATTAAATTAAAATATTAACTTAAATAATATAAATCAAAATAAAATATTAATATTAAAAAATAAATTTTATGAATAGAAATGTGAGTCTCCAAATATTTCTTTTCGGTATTACTTTTATTAATTAAATAATTTATTTATTTTTAAAATTTTAAATTATTTTAAAATTTCAATTATTATTAATACATTCAATAATAAATATATTATAATAATTTAATTTTAATAATATAATAATATATATTTATAATTTCATCCACTTATTCCAAACAACCCACATTTATCTAATTTTTTTTCTCAAATTACTCACCTTTACATTAACATTCTGAAACTAAATCTATTGAATTTTTTATTAAATTCAATTAATAAATTATTAACTAATTTTATTTGAATAATTCTTTGTAAGTTTTAAAATATTTTAAATAATTGACATCCAAATTATTATTTATGAAATATATGTTAAAATTTATATGTACACATTTTACATATTATATTAATTAGTTTTTAAAATAGAGAAATGATTGGGAGAGAGAATTTGAGGGAGGGGATGGGGATGGAATGATGTGTCCAAAAAAATAACAAAATTTTTTTCTCTTCTGTCTCTCCTCAATTTTTATCCTTTTTTCAACCAGTGTAGTGACACATCATTCTCTCCCCATTCCTCCCTCAAATTTCCTCCCTCTATCACTCCTCTTTAAAATAACATATTTAACACATTTAACTTATTAAATTAATTTAAAATTTTAAAATTAAAATAAATAATCATATTTTATAATTTTTATTAACAATATAATTTAATATATATATATATATATATATATATATAAATAATGAGTGTGTCATTACACGATATGACACTAATTGAGTCAAAACTCTAGTCAGAATAACACGAATAAACTTGTGGATACGAATTAACACGACATGAAAAAACTCGTGGATCATAATATTTTGAGTAAGACCCGACACAATACGACACACAACGACACACCACAACACGATTGAGAGTCTAACACGTTACATGACTTGTCCGAATCGAATATTTAGGCACGATGCCCAACTCTATTCAGCACGGATAGCAAATGATATAATTTTTTTTCTTAAAAAAATTAACATCTCACCGATTGTTTTATTGTTACCTTATAAAAAGTTGTTTTATATCATTCTAAGTGTGAGTAATTTTAATTGGGTGATGCAAAATTTAATCAAAATCGTTTTTTATTTTTCTCCCCTGCTTTGAGTGTATAACAACACTGGAATACGTAAGCAAACACAACTTGAAGAGTTATTTTAGAAATCAAATAATTATAAAAGAAACTAATGACTTAGAGTATCTCTAATGATAATGGTACTGCATTTGCATACTCAAACCCACTGTTCTCCTCTAATTCAATGTCAAACTTAAACCCAAATTGCGATTACAGCATTTTCTCTCTCCAAAAAAACCTCAAATATGTACAATGGTTCCTTATGCATAAATGAATTAAAAATTCAAAAGAAATCTCTGAAGTTTATTAATGTTTTATTTTGATTTTAACTTTTTTATATATTTATTTTAAATATTTATTTTGGTTCTTTAATTTTTAATTTAATTTAATTTTATATATAATTTATTTATATGTTTAATTTGTACTTAAAAAATTACATTTTTCACAATAATTAAAATAAATCTCTTTCAATACTTACAAATAAAAATTACATTTTTCATAATAATTAAAATACAACATAGATAATAAAAATAAACAACAATCAATACAAATATGATTATGGTAAATTAGAATTATTTCCTCTGTTGCTACTATTATCTTTTTATGTATATAAATTTTCTTTATTGACTGTGTTGAAAAAGTTTTAAGGTTTAATTTGTAAAACTAATAAATATATAGGTCATTATTGAAAAAATTAAAAAATTTGTATAAAATAAAATATTCTTAGAATATTTTTTTTAAGTTTGAAAATGAATTTATTGGTGGAGATGAATTACTATTTAATGTTTAATGGAACATTTACTGCATTGAGTTTAATAATATGTATATGAGTTGGAGATGATCTTATGAGAGGATCAACCAAATTAGAGCTGAATAATGAGTTAGCTAAATACGAACCGACATGATCCAACACGATATTTGTACGGAACGACACGATACAATATTATCTCACTCGGGTCTTGGGTTGACACGATATAAGCACGAGACGACACGGTCACGACACGATTATGAGTTTATACAATCGAAACACGGTTACGAGTCGACACGGACACGACACGAGTATAGACATGACACAAGTATAGACACGACACGAGCACGAGTATACACACGAAACGACATAAACACAATTAGTCAAATGACCTAAGCTACCCACTTTAACATTCTCTAAACCTATTACATTTTTATTTAATTAATAAATTATTTAATTTCATAAATATAATATTTATAATTAAAATTAAACACACTAAAATATAATATTAAAATAAAATATTAACTTAAATAATATAAATTAAAATAAAATAAAAATAAAAAATAAATAAAATATAAATTATATGAATAACAATGTGAGTCTATTAATAATTTTCTTCGATATTATTTTATTAATTACTTATTAATTTTTTAATTATTTATAATTTCAATTATTATTAATACATTAAATAATAAATATGTGATAATAATTTTAATTTTAATAATATAATAATATATATTTATAAATTTTACCCACCTTTCCCACTTTCTCTCCCATTTTTTTTCTCAAACTACCCACTTACGTTAACATTATTAAATTGTCACGTCTCTCTAAATATATTTACATTTTCATTAAATTTATAAATTATTTAATTTTATAAATGTAATATATATATATATAATTAAAATTAAATATACTAAAATATTAAAATAAAATATAAATATTAAATAAATTATATGAATAGAAATTTGAGTCATAATAATTATCTCACATATTACTTTTATTAATTTATATATTATTTTTAAAATTTTAAATTATTTTAAAATTTTAATTATTATTAAAACATTTAATCAAAATATATGATAATAATTTAATTTTAATAATATAATAATATTTTATAAGTTTTACTAACAATATAATTTAATATATAAATAAATAATTAATTAACATGAGTGTCAAGACACGATCGTGTTGACACGATAACAAAGTCAGAGTAACACGAAACACGAGTTAGTACGACACAAATAAACTCGTGGACACGAATAACACAACACGAAAGAATCCGTGAATCATAATATTTTGAGTGGGTCAAGACACGATACGACACACATAAGATTTAGACACGACACAACACGACACGATTGAGAGTCTAACACGACTTGTCCGAGTCGAATACGAACGTTTATGTACGATGCCCAACTCTAAACCAAATAAATAAAGCTAGAAAAATTGCAAAAAATAGGAAGAACAAACTAGGCACGCTTTTGTCTTATGTTGGGTAAATATTATTGATCATTAACTTATTAAATGTATCAGAAGACATGACATCGTGGGAGAGGTGAATTTCCACTCCATGCATTTATAATTGGACCTAAGCTTAGAAGTGGAGAATCGTCCCCATCATTCCAACTTTTCCCATATTTGCTTCTTTTTACTTTCAAGTTTGGAAATATAATCAAATAGTAATTTTACGTGCAGCTACTAAATCTGGAAGTCGTTCAAATCTAGATGGTAATGTTGGTAAGAATTCGAGCAAGAGCCGTGGAATTAATGAAGCACAAAAAGAACAAATCAGATCCAAGAATAGAGATAACACAATATCAGAACAATAACAAAAACAACTTATTTGGTCGACTATACATTTCTCGAGGAGTACCACTTGGCATCTGTTACATGTCTTATTGTATTTGAATTTCTGGCTTACACATTGTATTTAAATGGTTTGTCTTAAACACTTAACAATAGTGACCGAATAATGTTGATATTTGACCAAAATAAATAAAATAGAAATAGAGTATTTGTTGGGTTTTGCAAAACTATGGATCTTCTTCGAAATCAAATCTGTAACAAATCAGTTTCCAAATCATTTATGACGACAAACAGATTACGAAGACTGAAATAGCACAAAGCAATAAACGACAACACAATATACGTGGTTCGGTCAAAATCGACCTACGTCCACGGGAGGGATAAGTTTCACTAAATCAAACAAATGTCAATAGTATAAACTTACATGCCCTGCTCTCAAATGAAAAAAGTGATTACACTATGAATGATTGGACTACTCCACAATCAAAAGCTCCCCTAATCTTTCTCTCTGGATCAGCCAAATAACAAGAAGAAGAAGGAAACCATAAAACCCTAGATCTGTAATTCACTCTCTCTCAACCTTACTGTGTTATGAGAAAAATACCAAAAACAATATTTATACTCTAACCCGTTTTCATAATAGAAAAACCCTGACCCGTTTACCCGGAATTTAAAACCCGCCCGCAATGGCAAGGAACACCTCAACAATTCTCCCCCTTCCGAGCCATGGGAGAATGTTGCTATAAACATTCATCATCGTGACGCTCCTGCTAAAACCATTCCGGCTTTGGCACAACATATCTCATGTTTGCCTCTTGGCAAACCCTTTGTCATCATATCTGACTCATTCTCATCTGTATGCACTTTCTCCAAATATAACTCCTTCTTCTCGAGCACTTCATGGATCCAATGGTACCTTCTTTGGATGTGTTTTGAACGTGAATGGAAACTTGGATTTTTGCTCACATGTATAGCACTTTGTGAGTCACTAAACACCATAAACATGTCTTGTGTAATGCCTATTTCTTTCAACAATTCTTTCATCCATCTCATTTCCTTACAACATTCAGTAATTGTAATATATTCAGCTTCTGTAGTAGACAAAGCAACACATTTCTGTAGACGAGACTGCCATGATACAGCTCCTCCTCCAAAGGTAAACAAATACCCTGAAGTTGATCTCATAGTGTTAATATCACCACTCATATCTGAATCAGAAAACCCTTTAACATGTGGTTTTCCAGTACCATAACACAAAATGTATTTGAAGGTCCCTCGAAGATATCTCATTAGCCACTTAACCTCTTCCCAGTGTGTCTTACCGGGATTTGAAAGGAAACGACTAAGTACTTCAACCGCATGAGCTATATCCGGTCTTGTACAGACCATTGCATACATCAGACTGCCTATTGCTGAAGCATATGGAACACTGCACATTTCTTGTCTTTCCTCTTCATCCTTGGGAGACATTGTCTTGTTTATTTTCAAGTGTGTAGCCAATGGATAAGCAACTGACTTTGCCTTGTCCATACAAAATCGATTTAAAATCTTCTCAATATATCTCACTTGAGACAACCATAGCATTTTTCTTCACCCGATCACGAATGACCTGCAATCCAAGAATTTGTCTTGTTTGACCCAAGTATTTCATCTCAAAAGACTTAGCCAAATCATTTTTCAACTTGGCAATCTTGAGCTTGTCTCTCCCAACAATCAGCATGTCATCAACATATAGGAAAAGTATAATAAAATCATTAGAATCAAACTTTTGTACAAAGACATAGTGATTTGTAGACGTCTTCATGTACCCATGGATGATCATGAACGACTCAAACTTAAGATATCACTGCCTTGGTGCTTGCTTCAAACCGTACAGACTTTTGACAAGTTTGCACACCTTGTTTTCCTTACCTTTCTTATTATAACCTTCAGGTTGCTCCATATAAACATCTTCATCCAAATCACCATGGAGAAATGCAGTCTTGACATCAAGCTGTTCAACCTCAAGATCCATACAAGCAGCTAGACTTAACACCACCCAGATAGAAGTCATCTTCACTACCAGTGAGAAAATCTCATCATAATCGATTTCATGTCTTTAACAAAACCTTTGACAACCAGCTCAACCTTGTATCTTGTCTTGTTATCATCACCTTCTTGCTTGATCTTGTACACCCATTTATTTTGTAATATTTTTATGTTCTTTGGTCTTTGAACCAGTTCATATGTGCCATTTTTCAGCAATGACTTCATCTTTTCGTCAATGGCAGTTATCCATTCTTCTTTATGAGCATCCTCAAAAGCATCCTTCTAACCTATAGGCTCCCACAATCACTTAGAAGGACATACTCTATAACATGGTATTTAGAACTTGATGTTTTCTCCTTAGTAGACCTCTTAAGTATTTCTGTTTGTTGATTACGTTGATTTTCATCTTTTTGTTGAACTTCAAAATCAACCTCAACATTGTTATTATTTAAATAATAGCGATTGGCCTAAAGACCAATCGCGGTATACCCATGAAACCACAAATAAAAGGCGCCAACTTTTAGCGCGCATCAGTAGTTGCGATTGATAAGAAACCCTTATATTATTTATCTGTAAAGATGAAGATGCCATCCTCGTACAATCCATGAAATGGAGAAACCATAGACGAGCTCCATCTACTTCATCGCTATCAGCTCCAGCATATCGGCCCTTCTGCTCGTATCCTAGCCCTAGGTCGTTCCTCTTGCAAGAAGAATCTCTGCATCAACCCTAACGTAGTTTCTGCGGAGAATCGGGACTCTGTTGACGCCGACTGCCGCAAGATTACTGCTAGTTGGGTTCGTGCTTTGGCTGCCGATAATCCAAATGTGCAAACTTTCTTCTTCGAGAACTACGAGAAAGTCTCTTCTGATGCAGTCTTACCTCCTGGTGTCTATACTTTGCAGGTGCACTCAATTTCTCTTTTGTTTTTTAAACAAGAAAAATTTGGTGGGTTCTGTTATTTAGTTCGCCAATTGTTGCAGGATTTGAGGGCATATGGGAAAGAGAAATGATGGTGTCCTTACTTTTTAGCAAGACACATGGTGCAGTTTGCGAATGTGGTCGTTTATAGTTATCAGTACCTTCTTGATCCTAAGGTCGCTGGAATCTTTGGAGAGATGTAGAGAGAATCAGTTGTGGTTTTTGAAGGAGTTAATAGTAGGTGTCTTACATGTAATTAGTTGATTTTGATAACAAACTTTCATGATTGGATGTTTTTCCTTGTTGAAGGATGGAGTTCGTACTTTTGATAATTTTCTATGCGATGGTTTGATAGAGTATCTTGATGTCAATGAGGAGAACAATGCACAATATGATACAGGTAGCTGAAACTTCACGTGCAGAGTCGCTGCCAGCTGAAATGCAATTTGAACAAACTGATGCTATTGTGAGGGATGTTGAAGCAGTGAGCCAAGAAAGTAGTGGCAGTGGTGCTACACTAGGAGAGAGTCTTAGGAGTCTGGATGTTGAAATTGGAAGTTCTGATGGGCACGATGATGCTGGTGAAAGGCAAGGTCATGCTGATCCACGGTCTAGAAGAATGAATGCATCATTTGGAGGTTCTGCTCCTGTAAGGGGAGGAGATGCACCAATAAATAATGTTACTGAAGTTGCTGCAAATCCTGATCTTGTAGCTGGTCAAAGCGGACATGCCCAGGAGCAGCAGGTGAATGCGGATGGTGATTCTGGATCAATTGACCCTGCATTCTTAGATGCTCTTCCAGATGAGTTGCGTGCTGAAGTAATTTCTGCTCAACAGGGTCAAGCGGCACAGCCTACTGCTAGTTTAGAAACCCAAAACAATGGCGATATTGATCCGGAGTTTCTTGCAGCTCTTCCACCTGACATCCGAGAAGAAGTTCTTGCTCAACAACGTGTCCAAAGGCTGCATCAATCACAAGAGCTGGAAGGTCAACCCGTTGAAATGGATACTGTCTCCATCATAGCCACCTTCCCTTCAGAGCTTACTAGAGTCATGTGATGTATTCTCGTCCTCAGTCCTTCGATGGTATATTACTTTATTAAATACTCCCATCTTTTATTCAATTATAGGTCAATGTTTGTACTAGTTTGCTGGTGCCTCCTATCCCATTTCCTAGTACATTCTTCAGTCTTGTCTCCAGTCAGTTAGGCAGGCACAAGTTAGGCAGGCACAGTTCAATTTTGTTATGTGATCACAAATGCATAAACTTAAGAATGCACTTGTTTGATTTGTGCTTTTCCCACTTCGTAGGTGTACCTCCTTTGGTATCCCGACGTGTTCTGGAGACTCTAACGTATTTGGCTCGCAATCACCCTTATGTTGCCAACATTTTGCTTCAGTTCAAGCTACCCGCACCACTTTCGCTAGACTCCGAAAAAGCACGTCGCAAGGCTGTCATGATTAATGAAGATGATAATGTGGAACGGCCAAGCCAACAACTTGGATCTTATGCAATTGCTCTGTTATTAAGTCTTTTAAATCAGCCACTTTATTTGGGAAGTATAGCACATCTTGAGCAGGTAAATTAGTTGTGCAAAACTGGTATTGAACCGAATGATCTAGCTGTGAACTGATCTTTTTCTTCTTTATTCAATGCAGCTTCTAAATTTATTGGATGTCATCATTGATAATGCTCACAAAAAATATAGTTTATCTGTCGAATCTGGGGTATCTGCATCTAAACAAGTTCCGCAGATCCTCACATCAGGTGCTGATATAAATACTGGAGCAGCAGCCCTAACTTCTGGGTCTGACATTGTACCAGCTTCCTCATCCAAGGTTGATAATTCCTTAAAGCCATCCACCAGTAGCATTGTAGAATCTGATACCGAGAAAGTACTTCTTAACCTACCACAGGCAGAACTTTGATTGTTGTGCTCGCTTCTTGCACGGGAAGGGTATTATTCCTCTTTCCATCCTCTCACTTTTATTTCCTTTTCCTACATTGCTTCCCAGATATTGATCTCTGATATGCTTGTGGTCTTGGACATATTCTTAATTGGTGGTAAACAAGTTGTTTAAGGATTTCTTTTGGAGCCAAAACACATTCAATAAGTGTTGAGAAATAAATAACTAGACAGAGGTACTAACTTCTAATAAAAATGAGGTGAAAAGAGAACGACATCTATGTTGCAAAATATTCTCTTTCTAGGTTAATCTATTGCGAAGTCCTTAAATTACCTCATTGCATTTCTCTTCAGATTATCCACGCATTTTGTAACTGGCAGTCATTTGTTTGACTTTCAGTTAATATTGTAGTTTTTCTTTATATTGACCCACCTCTTGTTATTTGCAGCTTGTCAGATAACGCTTATTCCACAGCAGCAGAGTTCCTTAAGAAGTTAGTTGCCAAGGCTCCATCTCATTGTTCCTTAAGAAATTTTCTGTCTCCATGGTGGGTTGATGCAGATTTGAATAAAAAAGAATGCAGGAGCTAATGGCTCAACGTGGTGGTGGCGGCGCTGTAAGGACCTACTTTATTTGATATTCTTTCGATTGTTACTGAATGATATGATTGGTCAAACAGGGAAATCAGAACAACTCTGAACAGCATAAAATGAAGAAGCTAAGAGTTTTTTTTCTCTACCATAGTACTATATGATCAGTTTCTTGCTTTTTATTCAAATTTTTAAAAATTCTTTTTTTACATGAATTATGGATCTAAATTATCAGGGATGCAGATGAGAGGAGACAAATGATGCTAAAGCATGTGAAAGGTGAGACAAATGATGCTGGCTCAGATCATGTCTTCTGAAGCATGTGAAAGGTGTAAGTTTGTGGATGTTTTATGCTTAAACTACAGATGTTTGGTTCTTCACTAGCTCCCATGCATCCTATAACTTATAATGCAATAGTTGCTCAAGAAATAAGTTGAGTTATTACCCTGGAAAGATTCAAGATTGAAATGGAGTTTCTTATTGGTATGCCATTGCAAAGAAAGAGTATAGTCAATGAGAGCTAAGAAATATAGAATTTGATGGATGTCTTTACAACATAATGAGGCATTGATATGAATCTAATACACTTTTATTTGTTATTGTTTTTTCTTTTGTTTCTTTTACTGTAAAATGATTGTACTAGACTCCAGTTAAAAAAGATGACCTTGTTTCAAAAGGAGAGGTAATGAGGTATTGATGTAAGATTCCTTCCTTGGTTACATTGACGTTGATACCTGGCCAACTCAAATATCATATGATATTGTTTTATGATGTAAAGTCTTAATATAGATGAATGTGGATGATTATTTAGTTTTGTATTGAAGCGATTTTATTTTTTATTTTTTTAATAAAAAAGGTCAATCGTGATTGGTAAAATTATCAATTGCCAAACTTATGAGAATCACCAATGGTCACTAACCAATCGCCACAGCCTTCGCCTGGTAGTAGCGATTGGTTATTTAACCAATCGCCATCTGTCTATAGCGATTGATCATTCACCAATCGTCGTTGCCAATTATGACAATAGTTAGAAGACTTTTGCCGATTGAGAGCGATTGGTATATGACCAATCGCTATAGACCTATAACGACCGGTTTGAAGAAATAATAACGATTGGTTTATCAATCGTTATAGAGTGTTTTTTTATTAGTGATTCTCAATAGTCTGATCTTCAAGGAATACCAAATCTCGGCTTCTCAAAACTTTATTGTCAACTGGGTCATAACACCTGTATTCCCACTTTTTATCACCATACTCCAAAAATATGCATTGTCTGGTTTTTGTATCTACTTTAGACCTCTCATCTTTTGGAACATGCACAAAAACTCTACAACCAAAAACACATAAATAGTCAAAATTAATATTTTTACCTGACCAGACGCTTTCTGCACACTTATTATTCAATGCCTTGGAGGGAGAACGATTGATCACATACACTGCAGTGCTCATGGCTTCAGCCCAGAAATGCTTAGCCAACTTGGCATGGGAGAGCATACTCTTCATCCGTTTTAACATTGTTCTGTTCATCCTCTCTGTTACACAATTTTGTTGTGGGGTCTTGAGCATAGTCTGTTCATGTCAAATACCTTGCTCTTTGCAATAATCATCAAATGAGTTTATGTACTCTCCCCATTATCTGACTGCACCCTCATCAGTTTTCTTCATGTCTCTCTTTCAACCAGCTTGTGAAAGACTTTAAACCTTGATGCAATCTCAACCTTGGACTTTATAGCATATGCTCAAACCTTCTTAGATGCATCGTCTATGAAGGTTACAAAATAGGAAGCACCACTTATGGAACATCTGTATGGACCAGTTCAATGATATTCTTTTTCAGTTCCATTTTTGACTTACTGAAGGAGACTTTGTTCTGCTTACCCTTCAAGCAATGCTCACAATTTTCAAGATGAGCATCCTTGAGATTCAACAGCTCATTCCTCTTGATCAAAACATTCAGCCCCTTTTCACTAATGTGACCTAGTCTCTTGTGCCACAACTCAGATGATGACTCCATCACAACAGAATATGTTGCATCATAGACAATTTTCAAATTTGTCTTGTATAAGGAACAACATTTCTTACCTCGTGCAACAACCAATGAACCTTTGCTTAACTTCCATGCTCCACCACTGAAAACATTATGGTAGCCTCCATTATCGAGTTTACCTGCTGAAATCAAATTCATTCTCAAATTAAGAACATGTCTTACATCTCTCAATGTCAGGAAACAACTCATGTTTGTCTCGATTCTAACATCACCAAGACCAACTATCTTGGATACATCACTGTTACCCATGCGAACCTCACCATAATCACCAACTTTGTAGGACTGGAAGTAACCTTTGTGTGGACTAATATGGAATGAGACACCTGTGTCAACAATCCATGTTGTTTCATTTGAAGATGTGCTAAGACAGGAGTCTTGACAGTTAGAAGCATATGTCAGTTCACCATCTGAAACATAAGCAGATGTATCTGCACTATGTTCTTTCTTTTCTCTGGGCTTCACTGTACCCTTTGTTTTATCATTTTTAAATTTCCAGCACTCATTTTTCCAGTGACCCATTTTGCCACAGTAATGGCAAGCACCATCCTTCTTTGGAGTTCTAGACTTGCTCCTGCTCGAACCACTTCTATTATCCTTTGATTTTCCTCTATCAGCCACCAACATATCAGACTTAGAAGGTTTATCCTCCTTTCGATTCTCCTCATCAAGTAAGGAACTGGTGACAAATGCCATGTTGACCTCCCAGCATAGAGAGCTTCAAGTTTTCTCCACACACCATACGTCGTAGTCTCGTTCTCAACATGGTGCACAACATTTACACCAACCCAGGAACGAATAAAGCTGCAGGCCTTTCTATCTGTCTTTTTCTAATTAGCTCTTTTGTAGTCTCAGGTCTAACACCCTCATTTTCAATTGCTTCATTCAAATCATCTGAAACTAACAGATCACTAATCATCAGTTTTCATTGCCTGTAGTTTGTACCATTCAGACTCACCATATTAGGTCTAGATTTCCCCATTATTACTGCCTTAACAACTGACAAAAACCCCAGCAAAGAAACCAGTTGATCTCCTCTTTGAATTTTGTCAAGTAACCAACAGAGCACTCTGCTCCAATGTTAAAACAGATAACCAATCAATACTGCTCTGATACCACTGTTGGGTTTTGCAACAGCAAAACTATGGATCTTCTTCGAAATCAAACTTGTAACAAATCAGTTTCCAAATCGTCTATGACGACAAACAGATTACGAAGACTGAAATAACACAAATCAATAAACGACAACACAATATACGTGGTTCGGTCAAAATCGACCTACGTCCACGGGAGAGATAAGTTTCACTAAATCAAACAAATGTCAATAGTAGAAACTTACATGCCCTACTCTCAAATGAAAAAAGTGATTACACTATGAATGATTGGACTACTCCACAATCAAAAGCTCCCCAATCTTTCTCTCTAGATCAGCCAAAGAACAAGAAAAAGAAGAAAATCAGAAAACCCTAGATCTATAATTCACTCTTTTTCAACCTTACTGTGTTATGAGAAAAATACCCAAAAAAATATTTATACTCTAACTCGTTTTCATAATAGAAACCATGACCCGTTTACCTGAAATTTAAAACCCGCCCGTAATGGCAAGGAACACCTCAACGGTATTTACTGTAATTAAAGATTAAAGTGGCGATAATTACAAATGCACTAGAGATGTCGCAATAGTCTTTTAAATATCAAAATTTATAATGTAAACTCCAACTC